>NC_056742.1:121346307-121348807 GCF_019279795.1 Protopterus annectens | reverse complement strand
AGGAAAAACTGCTCTTGTCAAAACCCCTTGAAAAAAGCCTCAGCCAAAAAATGTCTCCCACTTCTGCCCATCTCTAGCCTCCTCCTCACAAATGGGAAAATACTTGACAAACTAGTCTACAACCAACTGTCCATTTACATCCAACAGTACCACCTCCTCACTCTTAAACAGCATGGATGCTGTGCTGGCTAGAGAACAATGGCATGAGTATGATCACTTACAGATGAGCTACTTTTCAACACGGATAAAGCAAACCTTTCAGGAGCACACTTCATTGACCTTACTAAAGCTTTTGATCTTATTGACCAGCTCCTGCTCCTTCAATCCCTCCAAGAAATCAGGGTTAGCCCCAACAGTGTCACCTGGTTCCAACATTCCTTAAACAGGTCAAAATACGCTCATGCTTATCACCTCCAGCACCTCTTCCCAGAGGAGTGCCCCAGGGATTCATACTTGCTCCACTACTGTTTTCAGTCTTTTATCAACCAACAACCTTCCAACCTCTCTAACCTTCCTATCACTCTTTTATGTAGATGACATGGTTACCCTTCCATCCAGTCCCTGGCATTCAACCTTTCAAATCCATCTTCAGTTTAACCTGCAATCCCTTATTTCTTGGCTAAAGAATCATGAGCTACTCATAAATCCCTTCAAAACAAAAATGTTATACATGGAACCTCACAAAAGGTGGAAATAAACTCATAAAAATCTTGGCATCTCAAATCTCAGTGGTCTTCCAACAGAAGCAACCACATCCTTTACATACCTATGTTTATGACTAGACCAGTCACTTAACTTCCAGTGCCATGGAAAAAGATCTGTTCTTTTTTATTCTACTCCTTGAAGATATCTCCCTTTACTTCCAGACAAACTAGAGCTGCAATAGGCAAAGGTGTTCTTGCTCATCTTGAATACAGGCTCGCATCCTAGCCACAGGTGCTAAACAAAACTCATCCACTCTACAGGCCACTGAAAACAAAATCTGCTGATTCATTTCCAATCCCCACTCCCACTCATATGAACCACCTTGCCCAAAGCAAGATAGCTACCAGTCTCCTAAACAGTTGAGCTAGTACTAGGGTCTATTTTTTTCAACTTAATTCAGCCAGGTGCCTTCCTGCCTCTTGATACCAAACTCCTCAATAAAAATCACCCCTACAACCTCTGCAACCTCTCCCAATTAGCTCATTCACTTCAGACCCCCCCCAAATCCAAACTGCACTTTACCGACCATTCCTTCTCCATTCCTCCACCCACATTCTGGCAACACTAAAAGAAGCATAATAATAAAATATGGTCAACACATCACTCAAACCATTAAGAAAATTCAGCAAAAAGTTTGGCTTCCTCTACAGAAGCAAACCCTCTCTCACTTACTACTGCAGGAATCCTTTAGCAACATCTTATGTTCTTCCATCACTTCAGCACCTATCCTGATTAACCTTCACTTCACCTTAAAAAATAAACTATAAGTTTGCATCCAACCTATCAAACTGTTCATACCTCTGCCTAGCACTAAAGCACCTACATTGGGTCAAACTACCTAATTACCTTACCTACTCCCAACTGCTTAGTGTCCACAAAATAATACACAAACCCAACACCTGCCCATCACTACAAAACATCCTCAAACACTAATTCCCTCCCAGGAATCTCCACTCCCTCCTGACCCGGACAATGTGTCATACCAGTGAATGTGACTCACTACTCAACCTATGTTGCTAAGCACTGGAACTCCATCCCACCCACTCTAAAACAACACAACATTACCACACATTTCAAACACAACCCAAAGCAACACCAAACTTCTGAATGGCTATGCTCATGCTCCCAGCCTAACTAAACCCACCTTTCTTTCTGCTTCTCTTCCATTGTCAATCTCTCTAGCCACTACCCAGATTATTTCACCTTATCCCTGTTTTTCTCCTTTTTCCTCTACTGCTGTATCTGAAGTTATCATGAGCTAGGCTGTTTGGTTCAGTGAAAATCTTCCCCTGACTGTTTCCAGAGGTAAGCAATTGGGCCTCCATTCAGGGGCGCTGGTAGGGTTGTCCTGAAAAGGAATCTCTGGAGCCCTGATTACGTGGACCTCCTCTGCCATGGGGAGGGTGTCTTCCATTAGAACTCACTCCTCTGCCCCGGGGGGAGTAATCACCACATGTGTTCTGAAATGGCCCTTGGGATTTCTTGAACCACATTTTTCCACTACTCTGATTTCTAGAATAGGATCGTTGAGGAGTAGAGAAACGAATGCCCACAGCAGAAAGGGTCTTTCTGTCTTTTTCACACCTGGCTAGTCTGTCTCTAACTTGGGGCAAAAACAAAGAAGAACTGTCAACAGGAAAATTGACAAAGGAAGACTTGAAAGGCTCTGCAAAAGTCAAACAAGCGCATCCAGGCATGGCACCTTATAGCAACACCTGTACGCGCTGCCCTAGATGTTCCTTCGGCTGCATGAGCAATGAGCCATATCAACAAGTTTGAAATAGACTCCAGGGTG
>NC_056742.1:121318807-121341307 GCF_019279795.1 Protopterus annectens | reverse complement strand
CTGCAGTAGTGATCATTCAAAGATCTATGTTATGGTAAGTTTACTTAAATAAATGTACTGTGTTCATCAATAAAATCACTGCAGCAGTAGACTTAGATAAATGGATAGAATACCATAGCTTAAACTGACTGAGAGGAGGAAAGATGATGGTCCAGGTGTCTCTGGAGAATTGTCACAGCAAAACCTGTCCTAGACTTGGAGAAGGAATCTAGTTTATAGAGCTTTGTAAAGGTATCCACAAAGCACCTTTACAATACTTCTAGAATCCAGCCCTTTCCAAAAAGTCACAGATGAAGCCAGGATCCGGTAGAATGATCCTTAAAACTGCCTGAAATAGCCTTGTTGTGGTGGATAATAGCTTGGAAACAGTCTGCTTTGGCAAGGGTTGTCGTTTTTCTTACCTTGAGAAGAAATGAACAAATAATCAGAGTTCCTAAAAGATTTTGTTCTGCCACGATAATACCTGAGTTGTCTGTGGACATCCAAGGTAAGGAATATCCTTTTTTCCTCATTTTTAGGTTCTGGAAAGAAGAAAGGGAGATGGATAGCTTGGCTTCAAGTAAACTCAGACATGAGACTTCCAATATGACTACACACTAAGGAAAGTAAGTCACTGTAACAGTGAATCACACTGATGAAAGTACATTTGTATATACTTAACATAAATGTAGATGTTCTGAGTGCATTCACTGTTGCAGTCCTGACTTGTGGGATTTCCTGCAGTAGAAGCCTTAGGCTGGCCTGACTACAATAGTAAAATTATACCCTCCTCCTATGACCAGTGGACACCCTTGCCTGATGTCAGTACGCTGGGGTATAAGTGGAGTCCACAGACATCAAGACTTCAGTTGTTTTCTTTCTCGTTTGGACAACAGGAACAGCAGGTCAGGACCAGATGGATAGGTTAAGGATCCCTAGGCAGGCAGGAGTGAAGAGCTGGGATCCCAAGTAAATGCAAAATAGTAGTAGCCACCCTGTAGGCTATGGGGGGATGACTGCAACAGTGAATATACTCAAACATCTGCATTTATGGTAAGTGTACCCAACTGTGCTATATTCTTTGTGTTTTATTGTTGCAGTCCTGACTTGTAGTAATATTCCCAAAGTTGAAAAGAGGGGAGGTGGTGAGGTAAGGTTAGAAAAGGAAGCTGGTAGGGCAATAGAAGCAAATATGAACTGGGACAGAAGGTTGATGTAGTGGCTTTTGAAAGTGTGTGCTGAAGATCAGCTGGCAACCTCCCCCCACTCTTGTTAGGTACAGGGAGTTAGCAGAGGACCCAGCTGCCCTAGTGGAATTGGCCCTTACAGTTGCAGGAGTGATCCTTCCCTGATGATTGTAGAAAAGGGGTTACAGAAAGAGAGAGACATTTGAAAATAGTCTGCAAGATACCGGATCTCCTTCATTTGGAGATAGTGATGGTAACATTGCATTGGTCAGAAATTCTGATGGGTTTTACTGTGGCCATTTAGTGGAGTAATAGCCTATGGATGTTTGAGAAAGGGAGAAAACTCTTTCCCCAGTACTGTGTGTTTGGAGAGAAAAAAGATAGATGACTGGCTAAATATAATGAGGCATCAGTGACAAGCTTGAGCATGAAGGGAGGATTAGGCCTGAGAGAGGGATCCTGTCATGACGAAATATGATCAAAAAGGTTTGCCTGGCATGAGAGCCTAGATTCTCAGAACTTACCTGGAGAGAGAGGTAGTAAGCAGACAGAGTTACATGTCAGAATTATTAATTCTTTTCTAGGACAAGGTTTAGGTAGCAAGGTGGTGCATGAGGTCCCCTGGGGGGCCAGAAGTGGAAGGTCCAGCCAGTGGGTGGGTGAAGGTAGGGGTGCGGGGAGGAAGTAGACTGAAATAGCAGAAACCTGAACCTTGCACGATGAGTAAGAAAGGCCCATTCAAAGAGGATTTAAGAGTAGGACCAGTTGACAGGGATCTTGGCCCTGATGGGGTCCTAACAGAACCGTGCACTCCCAGTTCAAAAACCTTATTATGTTGACCAGGCTTTTCTGGAGCTAAACCTCCTGACTTTTCCTAAGATGTTCTGCATTTGCTAATGCAAGGATGTGGTGGTGGTGGTGGGGGTAAGTGTTATCAGGATCAGAATCCTGGATCACTTGTGTTGTGTCTCCAAAGTCAGTGCACTAGCACCTAATGCCACAGAGACAGTTGAGGCCCCCTCAATAGAGTAACTTTCCAGGTAATAGATAGAGTAAGAATGCATGCTCCAAGCTTACAGGAAGAGGGTTAGCAGGAAGGCCAAGGAGAAGAAAGTACAAGAGTAAAATTGGCAAAACCGGTGTTATAAGGAAGTTCCTGGGCCTTGTTATGAAAGCTTAAATTAATAGGGCTGTCCATGAGAATGAGAAGGTGTCTGTAGCTTAGGCTGAATGGGGGTTTGGTGCTGGATCCACTTTTTCCATGGTGTGTTTTCCCTGGTGGCAAAGAGTTCCACATCTTAACACTTTCTTTCAGCAGCTCTATTGGGCATGGATTTATATGCAACATTGCTGTACATGTATTGCTATGGTCAGTGTCACTGTCAATGCCCTCTGTATATTGTGTCGCCTTTAACGCTTCACTGTATATGTGGCTCACACTCTTACTTGAAATTGTATTTTGTTTTGTATATAATTAATATTCTTTATTTTGTTGGTATTTTGTTAGTATTGTTAGCTTCTGTAGTCTCTGGGGCTTTTCTCCCCAGGCCTCCGCTGAAAATGTGCTCCTGGCCAAATTGGACATTACCTGGTAAACAAATGTAATAAATAAATAAATAAATCTGTGGAGTCCCCCATGCATTGGCTGTGCTGAGAGTAATTTCCTGATGCAACTGCCACTTGAGGGTACCTGCAGGTTTCTCCTGATTTGTCTGCTTGTTGGTGGAGCACCCCAGGGTTGCATTAAGCCCAATAGTGCCATCCCATAGAGTTAGCTGGAGGGGACTGTGATGCCTTTCCCCATTGCTAGGTGGTGAGGGCAGGGATGGCTTTTCCCCTAGGTATGTTGTGCTGTTTGTGTGTGTCATCGTCTGTGACCATGGACAGCACCCCTGGTTTTGATTTCTGTTCTGGGTGTTAAGCCCTTTGTGCTGTCCGAAGCTCCTACTTTGTCCAAGTGATTAGTCACTTCCTTTATGTTAACAACTGTAATAAGAATGCAACTCAAGTTATTTCTGGAGGAGCAGTAGTTGAGATTGCTGGCAGCAGAGTGGAAGACTTTGGATTAGAGGGAAGAGCTAGGTAAACCATGCATAAATGCCTTTTAGGTCTGATATTAGTCTTATTTGGCCAAAGATGGTTGTGAATGCTGGCCCTACACCTTGTGGAGATACCATTAAGTTCTCCTAATGTGTAGCCTGGCTTGGGAAGCAGGGGAATGGAAGATGTAAAGGAGGCAAAGTCACCAAGACAGAGGACAAACTCCCTGGCTTTAAGAAGATTGTATTTTCAGAAGATGAGGTTATGTCTCCATGAGACCATCACACAAAGCATGCTTACATTTGGATTCACTGTATAACTGCTTCCTTCGGGGATCACTTCTCTTCCCGTTACCCAGGAAGCATGGTCTCTTCTCTGATGAACAGTTTGGATCCATCAACCTCTGCCTCCCGAAGGGTAGAGTCCATCAGGGTCCCAACCTAGAACAGAATTCTATTTCAGAGACAGCTTTTGATTTTGGGTTCATTATGGTGGAATTCATGGGAAGTAAGTAAGTGCTGTTTGTAGCCAGGTCTGAGCTGAGTAGTGCCATGCTAGTGGATCAGAGAAGGCATTTAGCAGTAGGTAATGGGGGAAGCTGAGTGTTATGTGACTGCCCAAGGGGTAGTGATGTAGTCAAAATGGCAAGGCATAAACTGTCAAAATTTGGAACTTGCTGAAGGCCCAATAATCCTCAGCTAGATTCCCTTTTGGGAACAAACAAGAAGGTTTATTTTAGGCCTAGAGCCCTAGGAAAACCTTAGGGTAGGGCATAAGAAAAGTGAAGGTTGAAGGGGTCATGACTGCTCCCTCCCAAGGACCTGGGTAGAGGAAGTCCCTGGTGATGGAGAAGGTGAGTGGTCTTGCCTGATTACCTGGTGCTGACTGTGGTCCCTTTCTCTGTGGACCTTTCATGGGCTACTTTGGGTCAGGAAGGAAAGGAGCAGAGCTTGGTGGAGAAGTTTCTGTTGAAACATGGGGGCTGTACCTGCAAGAAAGATTTGGTTGCCTGCTTTGACTTAACTCTGTCCTCCATATTTTTGATCATAACTACTGCTTTAGGGCCAAAGAGACTCCTTATCCATGGCAGCGTACAAAAGTTTGGACTTACATGCTCTGGAAGGTCTTGCTCCATTAGCCATGCGTGTCTCCTAATGTCTGGCCCAGTTTCTATGGCCCTGCTGGCAGCCTCCAAAGCATCAAACTCACAGTGCAAGGAATGTTTGATCACTTGTGAAGTGGAACTGCAAATGTCTATTAATTCATTCCAGCAGTGTCTCTTGGTGTTTTATTAACTAGAACTGGCAGTTCAATGCCCTCATAGATAGGGTGGCAGAAGTGGACACTTTTTGTCAAATCTTTCAAGGACTCTATCCTGCCTATTACTGGGTGCAGGATTTTTGGATGAGCTGGTTCTGGAACACTTGGGTCTAGGACCAAGAAACTGTGGATCTGCTGAAGGGTTATTAAAAAGGTGCTTATGTAAAGCCATTACCCTGTAGAATCTGTCAGATTTGCTGGGTGCAGGAGGAAGGGAGTCTGGTCTCAAAGAGGATTCTTGAAAAACACCATCAACCACCTCCAAAATTGGGGGAACTGCCAGAGGTTTAAGTTCTGGGAGGTGGAGGAATTCCCTGACTCTTTTCTTGTATGGGGATAATCTTGTTCTTCCCAATGAAAATATTCCCCAAAGGAGTGTAAAGTTTCCCCAAAGGATAAATCCTCAGGAGGGGAGGCAAAAGGCAAGTTTCATCTGAGTCAAACTCCTGAAAAGGGGACAAAGAGGGACCCTCTTCAAAGGTTGAGCACCCCTGGTCTGAGTCCTGCCTAGTCTCAAAAGGATCAGTAGGAACCCTGGGGCTGGGTCTCTTCTTTTCCCAGAGGTAGATTCGGGGGCGGGGGTCTGCTCCTTACCAGGGAAAGCAGGTCCTCTGCCAATTTAACTAAGTCCTTCTTACAGGTCTGAGACTGGGAGCTGGAAGGGCTGGAATGAAAAGCAGAATACTTCCTAGGAGTAGATTTCTGTTTAGGCCTGGGGACGTCGGAAGCAAGGATGCCCGAATACCTCTAAGGTGTAATGGAAGTGTTGCATTCACCCGAAACTGAGGCCTACAGAGTAGTCTCAGACACAACCGACGGACAGCGAACAATGGCTGGTATTGGTGTTGAGGGGCCCAATAGTATATCGGTCTCCAAAAGTGTCTCAAAAGATGCCTTCACCACCACCTAGATTGTGGGAGGGGGCTGCAAAGGCATGTTACCGACTTCTCAAAAGATGCCTTCACCACCACCTAGATTGTGGGAGGGGGTTGCAAAAGCATGTTACCAATTTCGGCGATAACCAGAACTGGTGGGCTATCTGACGGCGAACGGGTATCTTCAGAAGGCCTGAGCTTAGGCTATTTGCATTTAGGCAGATCGATGTTGGGATGCAAAATGGACACCATAACACATGGAGATTCACAGAACTCTCTAACAAATCTAGCTAAAATGTCTGCCCTACACTGAATAGTTCTGGAGTTGAATCAGGAGCAGAAATGACAGTTGGGAATGTTGTGGGTAGGGACCAAACAAGTAACACAGATGGTATGAAAATCCCGTAAGGAATTTTTTTATCGCAATGAGGCCATTGTGAACTTTCTCTGACATTAGTTAGAAAAGGAAAGTGTTCCCCAATAGAGTATTAACTTTTTGAAGTTTTCACTCTGGCATGGACTGACCAATGAATGCACTGCATTTCTGCTTCGGGCTCTGATAGCAAGAAAGAATGAGGTCATAACATCAGTGGACTCCACTTATACCCCAGTGTTCTGACTTCAGGCAAGGGCTTTCCCCAGCCATAGGAGAAGGGAAGAATTTTACTCTGGTAGTCGGGCCAGCCAAGGGCTTCCACAGTGAGAAGTCCCACATCAGGACTGCAACAGTGAAATGCAAAGAACATCAGCTTAACTTCAGCTATCCCAGTGTGAAAACAGAAACTGAGAAAAAGGAGTGCCACTGAAACTATTTTGGGGGTAAAATTCAGCTACTGGATAGTAAGTATAATGTCTGGATTCCAGCAAAGAAGATGATATTTGGAAAACCTGAAGGAAAATCAACCCAAAATGGTGAACAGAAAACACTGCTTGGAAGGATTCTACAGCTACTCAACAAAAAGCAGTTCAGGCTACAGCAGTGGTTCAAGAGATGGCTTCCAGTAACTTATAGGAAAAAAATCAAATTTACTCAGAGATGATTAAATAAATGAAACACTAAACAAATATATCAACTGAAATAAAAGACTGGAAATAATAGAAGATGTTTTAAATAGCTGTACAGATGAACTGATAAAAACTGCAAAAATCAGAGGTTCAAATGAAGAAAAAGTTGGCTGAGTATGAGGCCTCTCAAGAAAAGTTGTTTTAAAAATAGAAGAGTTAGAAGACAGAGAGCGAGGAGAAAACCTGAGATTTTCTGCTGTACCAGAGAAACTGGAAGGAACAGACTTTATTTATTTTATGAAAGCAAAAATAAGCAACTGGACTAGGATTCCACAGCAGGATTTTGTAACTGAAAGGGCACATTCAGTGTATGCTCTAAACCTGGTCATGTGAAAGCAGCCAAAACCTACATTAGTAAAGATGCAATCATACCATCAGAAAGAGCTGATCCTGACAAAAAGTGGCAGAAGGGCAAAGTATTAAAAGTGGAGACAGCAGAGTGTTTGTAGAAAATTATTATTTACTGTACACCAGGCAGAAGAGAAGCAATTTTATCTCAGCAAATAGGGAGTATTGTGAGGCAGGTGTGAGATTCAAGCTGCTTTATCCAGCTGTCTTCAGAGTATTTTTTCTCTTGCAGGATCAAAGTAATTGTGTGATGTAGAAAAGGCTTAGGATGAAATTAAAACATTTTATCCAACAAAAAGTGAGCCAGTAAGCAGAAGAGGGTTCTACTCATTCTGCTGACATTAAGGTTCATTGAAAAACTTTGTCAGTGAAACCTTCTCCAGTGCTCCAAGGGATGATGCTTAAGAGGCCAAGAAAACCACAGGAGATTACTGGAAAAACCATGAGTACTTTGGTATTGAACCACAGTTTGGTGTTGGGAGATGGAGATGAACAGGAAGAATACCAGCAACCCTGAAATTAGTGAATAAATGGTGGAGTATAAAATATCAATGAAATTTGTAAAATATGGCTTTGTAAGAATAAGTGGCTGAAAAAGACTGGACTTTTGTTGACTTGTTAAACTTTTGGGTGGACTGTAAACCATATACCTCAACATATGTCATTAATGTTTAATGTTTAGAAAGACAAGAAAAGGGAAAAAAGTTAACAGGGGATGGAGGTGTTTTGAAAATATATTTAGTTTTTGTTTGAGGGCTTTCATTAAAATAAAAAGTCTTGAAAATGTGACAAGAATTTGATTGGAGATGTGAAGAAACAACTGTAAAAAACACCAGCCTGACAAATATTAGTGTTTACTTGTATCACAAAAGATGAAAATACACATTAAAAAAAACCTGTCATGTATAATAAGTGGGAACAATAGCTTTTTAACATCATGGTTATTATATCCACGTTATCCTGTAATGTAAATTGCCTTACAGGTATAAAAAATGGAAAGAGTATTGAAGTACATTAAGAAAAGCAGTGTACAAACAGCAATGCTGCAGGAGACACACGTGGAATGAACTGAGCATGTGAATTTGACAAAAAAGGATTATACTAACATAGTTAATTATACTAACTATACAACATCTCAGAAGAAAGCTTTTGTGTCTGTATTACATAATTCTAGTAATGACCCATCAGACCCTCCATCATACGGTCCCATTTCAATTTTAAACCTTGATTATAAAGTGTTTATGTCTATGTGGATATTCTACAAAAGGTATTTACAGAAACAGATGCTTGGTGCCAGAGCCATGGGCTCAAGCTTAATGCCAAGAAATGTATAGTTATCCCCTTTGGGAAAAAACATGTACCCATGAATTACCACATAGGTAACAGTACAATAAACACTGAAAGTGTGATGAGAGACTTAGGGACACAGGTGGACAGTGGTCTCACCTTCAATAACCACATCGCCACAACAGTCAGGAAATCCTTCTATGTGGCACACCTCATCACTAAGGGCTTTTCATCCAGGAAAAAGGAGGTTATTGTCCCACTGTACTCATCCCTCATTAGACCCATTATAGAGTATAACGCCCTGTTTGGTATGTACCTAACAAGACATCTGCAACAGCTGGAAAGCCCACAGAAATACCTCACTAAATGAATCACAGGCCTAAAGCAGATGCCATATGCTGACCATCTAAAAACACTCCAGCTATACTCTGTGGCATATCCTCTACTCAGAGGCAATCTCTGCTTAACATACAAGGCCATGTCAAAACCTGAGCTGTTGGACATGCTCCACTTAAAGAAATCCCAATCCCTCAGAGCCACATTCTCCAGGGATCTAAACCTTGTCATCACAATGAACAAAAAATGCTGGAGGGATAGGTTCCTGACCCAGAGACTCCTCATACTCTGGAATAGACTGCCCATACATGTCAGGCAGAGCGCCTCATTGGCCCTCTTCAAAAGATGATTAGATGGGAGATAGGAAATTCACCCCGGGGATCATGTCAGTCACCCTGCTAGATAGGGGTCCAGGGAAGTCAATACTGTGGGAAGAAATATCCAGGGAATTGTTATGGCTAGGCTTGTATAGGCCCTAGGGCCGATAGCCTAGTACCAACCTATGAACCTATACTAGCTAAAAGAATGGCAAAGGTGCTGCCAAAAAAATTACAGACATGAATCAATGTGGTTTTGTGGAGGGTAGGTAAACATTTGACAGCATTAATACAGCAATGATCATCTAGAGGGAAGCAGAATGTAAGGAGATGCTTCTGTTGTTAATGGGTCTGGATGCAAACCGAAAGCAGAAGGGATTTTAAGAGTATATGGAAGCATTTGCTTTCCCTGATACAACAATAAGGTTAATTATGAGGATATATAAGGATCAGAGACAAAAATTAAAGTGGGAGGGCTCCTCTATGATAAGTTGTGTTTGAACAGAGGAACCAGGTAGAGGTGTCATCTTTCCCGTTTGTCATTTGCTTTATATTTAGAACCACTGGCAAAGAAAATAAGGGATTCAGAAATGCAAGGATATAATTGGTATGGTAATCAAGAAATGCTGGCCTTATTTACAGATATTATTTTGTACCTGTTAAATCCAGAAAAAAATATCCCACTGTTGTGGAACATTTTGAGATAGTTTCAATTCTTTTCGGGATATAAAATTAATGATGGTAAAAGAAAGAGTATAGCTGTAAATTATGTACTACAGAAAAATTGGTTCAGCAATACACACATTTATGGGGACATGATAAGATGAAGTATTTAGGAGTAGGGCAGTCATTACTAAACACAATCCTTGGTACTGAATAGCGTGTCTATGGTATTACATTGGGATGAAACGACTATGCTTGAAATGACCTCTGGGTCGATAGCCTAGTAATCTCCTATGATTCTATGAGAGGGTTTCTGTTATGGCAGCTAAATATATATGGGAAGAGACTAAACAAAAGATAATACAAAATCTGAGAAACTAAAGGTTCTTGTTTATGGATATGGTTAGTAAGATATAAGCAGTGAAAATGTTTAAGTCTCTTTAATTTTATACATGGATCAAACATGTTTTAATCAACCAGAAGAGAAGTTGTGGACAACAGCTAATAAAGAGTTGAAGAAATTTATCTGGGTGAGGAAGAGGGCAAGAGTTAAGTGGGATAAGTTGATCCTTCCAATGGAACAAGGTGGTTTAGGATTACTTGATTTGAAGGGATATTTTAGAGCTACACAGTTAAGGCTGATATACATAAGACAAGCTGAAGGTTATAATTCAGAATGGACAGGGATGATGATGAAGTAGTGGAAAGTCCAAGAAATAAATAGAGAGTAGGATTCAGTATGCAGATCCTTAAGGAGAATAATAACAACCAAACAGGAGTCCAAATGGAGAGATAAACAGTCAGCAAGCATAGGAGAGGAGTAGTCCTGAAGCTGAATACATCCTCAAGTCTTGGTGAGTACCTTCACGAGGTGGATCCTGTTTTCACAAAATCTCACCAAGGTGACACTGATATATAGACTGTATTCATATAGCGTATATAATGGACAGAAGTAAATCAAAAATTAAAAGCGATAGCTGGATGCACAAGACCCAGGATAAAAAAGTGCCAGGACTGGAAAAAATGACAGTGTAGAATCCTCAAAATATGGAAACATTCCTACAACAGGGCAGGGCCAGACCTTGGGGGAGGATGCCCCCCCCTGTTTTAGAAGGAAGTAGTAATCCACAAAAACTGATAGGTCAAAGAAGAGCCATAAAGACGATAGAGTGGACTATGGAGGATAAGAAAGAAAAAGAAGTTATGTCTTACCATAATGTTCCATATGTACTGTTGATCCTCGTTCAGTCATTATGCATGGGTATCGGTTCTGAGCTCGGAACCGAGCCGGCCATTTTCCAAGCTCGCGTCAGCTTCATACTCTCGAGCTAAACTCTTACCCACAATCCCCCTCTCCCTGTTACCTCAGATTGAGTTTGCAAGTTAAAGAAGGTAGAGGCTACCTCTGGTCAAATAACCTAAGAGAACTGGATGGTGAGATCCACTAGAAACCACAGGAGGGGGAAGGAGGGAGGGTCGTAATGACTGAACGAGGATCAACAATACAGATGGAATGTTATGGTAAGACATAACTTCTTTATCTGATATTGTTAATCCTTGTTCATTCCTTATGCATGGGACAGTCCCCAGCTACTTCTATTCCTGGGAGGCTCTCATGGAAGGACATTCCTGAGCACCATAGAACCGAAAGATGCTCTTCCCCTGGAGGCCAAATCCAATCTGTAATGATTATGAAGGTATGAGGCGTACCCAAGTTGCAGCTGCACAGATGTCATGTAAAAAAGCTCTGGCATGGAAGGCAGCAGAAGTTACCACCAACCTTGTTGAATGAGCTTTCAAGGTAGTAGGCAATGAGATATTACATTGTGTGTAAATAAATGTCACACAATCCTTCAACCATCTAGCTAATGTGACCTTAGCAACAGCAGATCCTAATCTAGGTTCAGAAAAGGCCAAAAATAACTGGTCAGATTTACGAAAGGGTTTAGTCCTGTTTAAGTAAAAATGTATTTGCCTGTGTATATCTAGGGTATGTAGGCAATACTCTCCTCTGTTTGAATGATTGGGAAGGAAAACTGGCAATTCAATGGCTTGATTAATGGACATTTCAGAGATCACTTTAGGCAGAAATGACGTATTAGTTCTCAGAGACACTCTATCTCTATGAAAAATCAAGTATGGACTCGATACATAAAGCTTGAAGTTCAGAAATACGTTTGGCAGAAGTAATAGCGAACAAAAACAAGGTTTTCCATGACAAATACTTGAGGTCGCAAGAAGAGGCTGGTTCGAAAGGTGCCATTGTCAGAGCTTGTAGAACTAATGATAAATCCCATGGTTGAATAGGTTCTCTAAAAGGTGGCTTCAGATGATTCACACCTTTTATGAAGGTCTTGCACAACTTATGGGACATAAGAGAGGAATTTTGGACACCCTCATGAAAATTAGAAATTGCAGCCAAATAAATTCTAACGGTAGAGGCCGATAGACCCGATTAAAACAGGTCGGCCAGATAGTCTAGTATTATCGACACTGGTGCTGAAAAGGGTTCTACTTGTTTATCTTTCTGCCAACAGGTAAATCTTTTCCACTTGCTCAGATAAGTAATTCTAGTGGAAGACTTATGAGAAGCAATGAGAATATCACGTACTGGTAAAGAAAGATCATTCTGCCTCGCAATCAAGGGAATTGGAGTAGCCAAGCCGTTAGCTTCAGGGTGTTCAGGTTGGGATGAATCAGGTTCTGTGGGTGTGAGATCAACTCCGGGGTTGGATGGTGAATCCATGGTCGATCTAGTAGGTGAGGCCAAAGGAAGGGGAACCAAATATGTCGGGGCCAATATGGTGCTATGAGGATCACCTTGCTCTTCAACTGCCAGGCTTTCTTCAGAAACTGGAGAATGAGGGGAAAGGGTGGAAATGCGTAGAGAAGACCCAAGAGCCAATTGTGGACTAGAGCATCCCTGGGTGACTGTCCCGGAGGGGGAATCAGGGCGAAGTAGTTACTGCATTTGTAGTTGGTCGGGGATGCAAAGAGGTCGCAGCAAGGATGGCCCCAGCAGTGGAAGATCTCTGCCACTATCAAGGGATTCAGGGACCACTCATGAGGTTGAAGAATGCACCTGCTTAGTCTGTCTGCTATCACGTTGGAACTCCCGGGAATGTGCGTTGCTAGAAGAAAATGGTTGGTAGCCATCGCCCATTGTCATATCCTCATGGCCTCTCGACAAAGGGGGTAAGATTTGGTTCCACCTTGCTTGTTGATGTACCAGACCACCGCCATGTTGTCTGATTGAATCGCAATTGTCCCAGATGGCAGCAGGGGATGGAATGCTTGCAACGCCAGAAGCACTGCCCTCAGCTCTAGAACATTTATATGCAGATGGGCCTCCAGTTGGGACCAAGTGCCTTGGACTGTCTGTCCCTGACATAGCCCCCCCCACCCCATCAGGAAGGCGTCTGTGGTCACTGTGGCCTTGGGTTGCTGGGGGGAGAAGGGGCGAGACCATTGTGAGAGATTGTGTGTCATCCACCAATTTAAATCCTATTTGCACCTGTGGGTTACTCGATTCATGGCTGAAAGAGGATGCTGAAAAGGATACCACTGGGTGAGCACTAGCCATTGTAGAAGCCTCATGTGAAACCTGACCAGGGGAACAATGGTGATGGAGGCTGCCATGGAACCCAACAGCGGTAGAACCGAGTGAGCCGTGGATTTTTCCTTTGAAAGGATTGGAATTAGTTGTTGCTTTATCCTTAAAATTCTGTACTCTGGAATAGCAGCTCTGCAGTTTTTTTGTGTCCAAGATAACCTCTATGAATTCTGTCGACTGAGATGGGGTGAGATTGGATTTCTGCCAGTTTATGGTTATGCCTAGCCTTTGAGCAGTGAGGAGAGAGTATGCCAAGGCTTTTTCCAGTAGATGTCAGGTGGGGGCGGAAATGAGCCAGCCGTCTAGGTATGGAAACACCTGGAATCCTTGAAGTTGCAAGTGAGCTGTGACAACTGCCATGGACTTTGTGAACACTCTGGGGGCTGTAGAGAGTCCGAAGGGCAGTACTCTGAACTGGTAGTGACTGACTCCTGCACGGAAGCGCAGAAATCTTCTTGATGGCCTGTCCACCTTTATGTGGTAGTACGCATCTTGAAGATCTATAGAGCACATCCAATCGTCTTTTTCCAAAAGTGGGAGGATAGACTGTATTGTGACCATCCAGAATTTTTGTACTCTCACAAACTCGTTCAATACACTAAGATCCAAAACTGGTCTCCAGTCCCCGGTTTTCTTTGGCACCAAAAATAGTCTTGAGTAGAATCCGGATCCTATCTGGTCTGGAGGGACTATTTGGATGACTCTTTTTCTTAGCAGCTTTTCTATCTCTAGTGCTGCTTCTTCCCTTTGATTGGGTGGAACGTCGGGAAGATTTTTTGAAGGGACGGGACAAAGATCAAAGGAGATATGATAATCTCTGGTTATGATCCTTTGTACCCAAGAATTGGTGGTGATGGTTAGCCAGGCAGAAGGGTACAAGGAGAAATGTCCCCCAACCACCTCCTGAAGAAAGGAGGTGGGCCGCTCTTCAGGAGCACTGGTAGGATTGACCAGGCAAAGAATACCTGGAACCCTGGTTACACAGTCCCCCTCTGCCCTGAAAGGAGTGTCATCCCTGTGAGTTTCCCCCTCTGCCTCTGGGGGAGAACTCGGCCTGTGTGTCACAGAAAGGACCCTGAGATTTCTTGAACCATATCTTCCCACTCTTTTGGTTTTGGGAGAAAGCATATTGAGGGGAAGAATAACGGACATCTATGGCAGAAAGGGTCTTACTGTCCTGTTCACATCTGGCCAGTGTGCTTTTAACTTTGGGCCCAAACAACGAGGAGGGCTCAATGGGGGCATTAAGAAAAGAAGACTTAAAAGGTTCTGCGAAGTTGCACAAGTGCATCCAGGCATGTTGTCTCAAGACCGCAGCTGAACCCGCTGCTCTAGCTGCTCCTTCTGATGCGTGAGATATCAGTCACATAGAGGAGTAGATATAGACTCAATCGTGGCCACCTGAGAGGCCACTTTGTCACAGACCTCATCAGACACTGCACCAGCCAAGATTTCAGAGAGCTCAGAAACCAGATCCCTTTGAAGCCTGGTAAAATGTGCCGTATAATTCAGGGACCTGATAGCAAAGGTCACTGAAGCAAAGGTGCGCTTCCCTATCCTGTCCAGGGCCCGGGACTCTCTGTTAGGTGGATGGACAGTCTGGATTTCTTCTTCTGCCAGATCCTTTTTTGTTGTGGCCGCCACCACCAAAGCATCCACAGGAAGACCTTTGGACCAATGGGGATCCAAAGCAGGAGGAGACAAGATCTTATCTGGCCTCCGGGGAATAGTTTTGACGGTATCAGGGGCCTTCCAAGCATGCTGCACGATGAACCTGACAAGTTCATCGGCAGGTGGAGTAACCCAGGAGGTAGGGGGCCAGATGAGAAAGGCCTGCAGGAACACAGATTCCTCAGGGGTTGGATTAGAGGACTGACAGCCACCTTTCTGTTTCAGGATTTCGAGGATATTGCCAAAGGATACCTCAGAGGGTGACTGAGGGGATCCTTCCCCCTCATCAAAATCTGCGTCTTCGGTGAGGGACTCCTCGGTGGAGTCCATGTGCTTCCTCTTACACTAACTTTTCCGGTGGACCTCCTCAGAGGGAGAAGCTGGAGAAGACAACGGAAAGGGGGATTCCTGAGGGAATGTGTCCTGCGGCCCTTGCACTCTGTGTCCACTACATGCGACTTGTGAAACCAGTGTACCAGAGGAGGACGGAGGTATAGATAGTCCGGTATCGCCGCAGCAGCAAAAGCCTTCACCATCAGTTGGAAGGCTGGTCCACCCGGAGAGGAGTGTATATCTAAGACAGGGGGCACTCTTCCCCTAAGTGGCTCAGCCTGCCGACCCGGAGTCCCTGGATGGCTGTGGAGCAGCAAGCTATGCATGTCACAGCTGACATCCTGGGTCATAGCAAAACTTTCCTGCCATGAAGGCAACTGTGGTTCCTTAGTGAGATCCATAAAGGGAACCGCAGAAGGGGAAGAATGTGCTATATCCATGGACTTCAAAGGCAATGAAGGAGGTAACAAGGTGTCTTTGGAGATGGGTGATCACCTCCCAAGGAAGGATAGTTCCTGAGGGTGGAATACCTCTGGCCAAGTATGCCTGGCCCACAAGACGCAACACATCATGTTCGGAAAGGCTTCTAGTGGACCTCACAGAGACTGAGGGAGAAACAGGCCTATCCACAAAACAGGCAGACTCAGTGCCCATCTCATCTGACCGCACCGAGGACAACGGTGCAGAGAAAGACTGGACTACTGTTGTCTGCACCGAAGAAGTCAATGGTGCCAAGGTCATTGTCTGCACCAACACAGAGATCGATGCCGAAGTGGTTGTCAGTGCCAAAGTGTCGGTGCCGAAGCTGGAACTGACAAAACTGGAGTCAACAATAAATGCCTCGGTTCCAAGGAAGATCTCGGAGCCGACGCGGTCAAGGTCTGCGCCGACTGAACGGTCAGTGCCGATACAGTGGTAATGATTTGAACTGAGGAACCCCTCAGTGCCGATATGTAGAAGTCTGTAGGAGAGGATGGAGCCGAAAACATTAATGGAGCCGAAGGCCTCGGTGCCGAAGTTCTAGGCACCAAAAACACTGGGGCTGACTGAGAGAGCTCCAGAGCCAAAAATTTAGCCTTTTTAGGTTTTGGTTGGTGAGAGTCCCCAGCCGGGGATGAAGGCAAGGATTTAGCCTTAGTAGAAACATCCATTTTCTTATGGGCTTTTAGGAGGGGGTTGAGACCTCTGACCCAGAAATAGCCTCTGAAATGAGAGATTTTAAAAGTCTCTTCAGTATCAGCTTGTTTTTCCTTTCTAACAAAGTTCTATTAGAAAAGTTCTCACAAATAGTACAGGGTGGTTCAACAGATAAATGGGAAGCTCCCAAACAATAAACACACAAACAGTGTGCATCAGAAGTAGGCAGTTTGTGTCCACAATCAGAAAACCACTTAAACCCCGGACTACCTTTTTTATCTGCCATATTAATTAATAGAAAAGTACCAACAATGGTACAAGAGAGTACCTGAAGGTATGAAAGAGAAAAGGGAAAAAGATTACTAACGATGGTAAAGAAAAAATACCTCGCGGTAAAAGTAGTAAGTAAAAGACAGAAAAACCTGAGGAATTTATGAGCGCTAGATGCAATAGGGTAAGAGACAATAAAATATCAACTTTTCTGACAGAAAAGTAATTTGTAAAGCAATTAAACAAGAATTGACTGTACTTAGCTCAAGAGAAGTAGCTTGACAAGACCGGATGGCAATGCGGCAAACGAAATCTGAGGTAACAGGGAGAGGGGGATTGTGGGTAAGAGTTTAGCTCGAGAGTTTGAAGCCGACGCGAGCTTGGAAAATGGCGGGCTCGGTTCCGAGCTCAGAACCGATACCCATGCGTAAGGAATGAACGAGGATTAACTATCAGATATTATGTTACTATTATGCAAATAAAACAATTTACAGCAAGCTATACAAAACAATTATGAGAGAAATTAGAGGAAAGAAAAATACTTCAGAAGAAAAACTGTCAGAAGCTTCAAATGTAAATTTGCATTCATTAATACAACAGATTTGTGAAAAACAGTACATAGATCAAGAAACTTTGATCTGTTTGGAAAAAGAAGCATCTGAGGAGGTGCGAAAATATAAACAACAAAACCTAGAGATATTTGAACAATATAAAAAAAAAATATGGACATGGGAAAGAAAGAGAGATTTGATATGGAAGAATATTTATGCAAAGGAGAAAGCCAAATTAATCAATATAAAGAAGGCAGCCCCAAAGATATTTGAAAAGAAATACAGACAAATACATCTGGATATGGATAATTTTTACAATAAAAAAATAATATCACAAAGATGTGACACAGAAAATAAGATTAGTAAAGCAGAAGTTAAAAAATAGAAGTTGAAGTTATGGAGTGCCTGCGAAGTGAAGGATTTGGTATAGAAGGTCTAATACAGGTTACATCACAGCATAATGGGGTGAGACCCCAAAGTAAGGAGAAACAGGAAGATAAGGAAACATATGAAAAGGAAATATGGACATGGGAAAGAAAAAAAGATTTAATATGGTGTAATATTTATGCAAAGGAGAAAGCAAAACTAACCAATACAAAAAGAGCAGCACCAAAGATACATGAAGAGAAATACAGGGAAAGGAATCTAGACATGGAAAACTTTACAATACAAAAAATAAGAAGACAAAGAGGAATAGTAGAAAAGGAGATTAGTAATGAAGAAGTTACAGAAATAGAAACTAAAGTTATGGAGTACCTGCAAAGTGAAGGATTCAGTGTAGAAAATCGAATGCAAAAAGCACCACAGCATGATAGATCAATGGCTATCCAAATTAAGGTGAAACCAGTGAAACAGGAAGCAATTGGTCAGCTGCCATATCAAGATATTTTGGAGCCTTCCACAGGAAATCAGTATAAACATTTACTTGAAGCTAGAC
The DNA here is from genome assembly GCF_019279795.1 of Protopterus annectens. Classification (NCBI taxonomy): domain Eukaryota; kingdom Metazoa; phylum Chordata; order Ceratodontiformes; family Protopteridae; genus Protopterus; species Protopterus annectens. Next base: position 121,323,378 of record NC_056742.1, on the reverse strand, counting down.
AGCAAGGAAAGGAACAGGAAACTGTGGAAACTCTGATACAGTCAACGTTGAGGAGTGATATGCCAGTGAGCTCCCATATGACAGAGCAACAGATGGCACAGGATGAAAGTGAAGAGAAGGTGCCACAGGAAGATGCTATAGAACTTTCTATAGAATGCCCACAGGAAATGGAAAACAAGAGATGTGCCCTCGGTTTGGAAGAAAATGAGACACAAGTCCACGTAGCTCGAACAGATGGAGATCCACAATAGAATATCGACAATTACACTTTATTCCAAAGCAGTGAACAACGAAAAACTGAATAAAATCACACTACATCCAGGTTAAGCGCTTTCATCTGATTCAAACAGACTTCCTCAGAACTGTGTTCTTGTGTAATTGTCGATATTCTATTGTGGATCTCCATCTGTTCGAGCTACGTGGACTTGTGTCTGTTTTTACAATATTGGTTGCTTCAATTTGTTTTGATTTCTGGAAGAAAATGAGCTCAGAGAAGAGTTGCTTGATTTAATAGACATGGATAGATATAGCAAGATCAACGTGAGAAATAGACTGTAGAAGGTCAATACAACCCATAGAGTCAGAAAGTCAAAAGTCTGATAAAACAAATGAATAGAGTAATTAGAAATGCCCATAGAGATCCATGTGATATAACAGAAGTAAACAGGATATATTACCGTGCAGCTAAATTAATAACTGATAAAGTTCTACCACAAGAACACAAGGTAGTGAGGGAAAGGAAGGAGAGAAATCACATACCATCAAGGAAGTATCAGATAGAGAAAACTATAACGCAATTAAGGTAAGAAGTGTCATGCTTAGAAGACTATAGAAGACAGAACAGATCAACAAAAATACTAAGGAAGATAGATGTGATTAAAGCAATGCACAGTATTAGAACAGACCAGGATGTATCATGCACTATCGCAAATAAACTAAAAAATTCAGCATAAGAGGAAAAACTTAGAAGATACACAGATAAATACAAAGAAAAAGTACAAAATAAGCAATTTGGTTTTATAGAGAACTGGGAAATAAGATAAAAGGAATTGAAAGACTGCCAAAAAAAGAGCAACTAAATACATTTTGGAGAAGTATCTAGGAAGATCCTGTGGAGCATAACAAAGATGCTAAATGGATAGAAGTAAAAGAAAGAATAAGAAGTTTAAAGGTGCAGGATATGAAATGGGATGAAATAACAGCCAGGGAGACTGATACAAAGTTAAGAAAAGCCTCTAATTGGAAAATCCCAGGCCCAGATGCAGTACCTAACTTTTGTTTAAAAGTATTAACATCTTTGCATGAGGATTTAGCCATGAGTAAAAACAACAGGCAAAACAATGCTCCTTCTTAAGAGTGAACCTGCAAGCTAAGCTAAAAATTATAGGCCAATAACTTGCCTTCTGACAACGTATAAATTATACATGGGAATTGATGCCGACAGAGTTTATAGTAATTTAGAAGAAAACTCAATTATGGCAGTAGAACAAAAGGGCAATAAAAAAACATCATATGGAACAAAGGATCATTTGTTGTTAAAGTCATACTGGAGAACTGTAAAAAGGGGAAGTATTTAAGTATGGTATGGATCGTATTCCACATTCATGGATAAAAGAGTGCTTAAAAATGTTTAAGATACACCCTACACTGATTAACTACATTACAGTGACCATGAAATAGTGGCAGACCACTTTGGAAAGAAGCCATGATAAAGGACATATTACTGTCCCAGGGATAAAAATTCAAAGGGGGATATTCCAGGGTGACTCTCTGTCACTGTTCCTATTCTGCCTTGCCATTAACCCATTAAGCTGTCTACTTAACAACTTAGGTCATGGCTACAATTTGGCTCCTAAAAAACAGCAAATTGTAAAGACTTCTCATCTTCTCTTTGTCGATGATTTAAAACTGTATAGCTCATCAGATGAGAAACTGAAAGCACAGCTGCAGGTTGTCAAACCTTTTTCAGAAGATATAAGAATGTCATTTGGTCTTGATAAATGTGCAAACGCAACCTTTAAAGCAGGAAAGCCGCAATGCCAAGAAAACATTAGTCTGGGACAGGAATGTGATACATAAAAGAACTTGAGCAAGAGGAAGTGTATAAATATTTGTGAACTGATGAAGGATCAACAATAAGACATGAACAAATGTGAATAAAACGTGTTAAGGAATATTTTAGAAGACTAAAATTAATACTGAAAACAGTGCTGACATCTAGAAATGAAATCCAAGCTATAAACCAATTTGCTCTTCCTGTCCAGTTTTGGAGTGACTGAATGGCCACGAAAGGTGTTGGATTGGTTGGACAAGAAAACAAGAAGGATGCTTCATGCTTATCAAATGATTTATAAAAATAAGTGCATACCAAGACTATATGTTCCTCGTTTTGAAGGAGGTATGGGCCTCCTTGGAAACTGATTACACGTATAGATCTGCTGTCAGAAGACTACATACATATCTGCTGAGCTCACAAGACCCAAGCGTAGTGAAAGTTTTAAAACACGTATAAGAATCAATCAGATGAGGTTATACATGATTGGTGAAAACAGACTGGAAAAGCAATTTACAAGAGAGAAATGGGAAGACATATATATGGTTCCCAAGTATGCAACACAGTCCAGTAGGTTTAGGATAATTGCTCGGAAGTGTTTGCATAGGCATTTTTATACCCCGAGTAGACTTCACAGAAATTTTCCTCAGGTGGATGGCAAATGTTGGAGGTGTGATGGGATGAAAAAATTAAATGGGAACATATGTTTTAGTTGGCTAATGAGATAGCTGATTTTCAAAAATTCCCTACAGAATATTATGTGAGAAATATTGGATGAGCAAATGACTGTAACTGAGGATGTGATTTTTTTGAGCTGGGGCATGGGAGCTGAATTGCCTAGACAAACTAAGGCCATATTAAGTTTAATTCTGTTGCTTTTCAAGCAAGCAGTTAACGAAAAATGGAAATCATAGTCTAAACCAACTATATTTGAAGTACTGAATATTATAAATGAGATAAAAGAACTGGAAGGCACTATAAGAACTCTGTTTGATTGGCCATTAGTTCATGCGCCCACATGGTGTTCTATTATGTGAATACAAGCTGACTAAGCAGTAAACATGTCCCCAAACCCTTGGTGATTTGTTCAGATTTATTGAATCTGTGTAGAGGACAGCTACTGTCACAGTATTACTTCATCCACTGAGGCGTCAGTTCTAGCCTCAATGAAGAGATTTTCTTTGAGATCCCCTATGCTAAGTACTAGAGTTTATCAATATAGTGCTTCATCATACTGACATGGCACACTTTGACTTTCTGCCTCCTGCCTGGCAACTTCACCACAAAATTAAAAATGACAGCCTTCCTCACAACAGTGAAAAGAACCTTTCTTGTTGGTTGTGATGCATTTTGCCTGACGGCATACTCATAAGCCATATCTGTCTACTAATACCAGACTTTTTGCTGCTATTGTGCTTATGATGGGTGCTCTTGTGCCAAGCCATTGAGCTCCTTTAAACTTAGTCCTGAAATTCAACACATACTCAACAACAGACTCCTAGCTGGAATCACATTCACCCTCTCATTTATCACAAATTAATTCTAGGGGCCCCCCTCAAACTGTGACCATAAAGTAGCTCTAATGGTGAAAACCTGTAGATGTGCTGATACCTGTGTGCATGTCCAATTCGCTCAGTTTTTTTTCTTTATTGGCTTGATAACATTTAACAAACCTGCTGTCAAATAAGACAAGTAACACTTCCTAACCACTGTAACTATCACACAAAATTTGCTATGCAAATAATGGAGCAAAGTTGCAGTTATCCTTGACAAAAGGTAAGTGAGTCTAGAGAGTCTTATCTGGTTAACAAAACTGCATTTATTTTTTCTGATGTTGTTGCTAACTATTGTCTTACTTTAAGTATTTAAGTAGTGTCAGTTTACAACGAACAGATTCAGCAAGGCGTGTTCTGCCACTAAGTGCTCATGTTAGAATGAGCACTTAGTACTTACATTAGCATCTTACTCTCAATCAGATAAAATTTCCATTCCCTGGCTGGTAGCTGGGTGTGTCTACAAATATTTGCTGCCCTTTCAGCCGAGTTTGCATATTCTTTGCATTTACTTTTTAGGAGACTGCTGATTAGTTCTACAAAAAACAATACAATGAGGAAGAAGACAACATTGAGTGCTGGATGCTCCTTCACCCACATCCCCTAGGCCACTAAGTGGCTCTTATTTGCTCTCAAATGCAAATCACCAGAATAAAGGTAGACCAACAATTCCACCACTGGGCCTGCTATCTGCAGTCTTGGTGTTATTTTGCCTCTGGAATTAAAATGCTCTTCAGAGAGGATGCTATCATTTTAGACAGCTATGGCTCTATTTATCTAACCACTGTGGTTTGAAAATGGCAATCTCAGTATAAGCTTTTCTGATGCTCTTCCTGCACAGCAGAAATGTAGTCTAAAGAGAAGGGAACTGCATAATCAGGTTAACAAACAAACAAAAAGTTAAACTATTTTGTTAAATTAAGGGTGGGAGAGGGTCTCCATAGATAAGTGGTTAAGTTACTACT
>NC_056742.1:121218807-121316307 GCF_019279795.1 Protopterus annectens | reverse complement strand
GTGTTATGTGGTGGATGGTGTATGTATGTTCGTGATTCGGGATTGTGGGTTTCGGTTTTGTGAATGGTTAGACTTTATAGTCTCGGGTTACTGAAATTCTGGATTTCAGTAATTCAAGATTATGAAGTTAAACTACAGACACACATATATATATATATATATATATATATATATATATATATATATATATATGTATACATATTCTACACACACACACACACACACACACACACACACACACACACACACTCAATACATATATACACATACACAAACATGCACGTCTGCATACATATACATTTTTTCTTTCTTTTCTTCTTCCTGTTTTTCTCTCTAGGCCACTGCAAACCTATTGATTACTAACTTATGTTATGCATACTTGTGGTTTTAAACTACATATTCCTTATTTACTCTACATTTATGTATTTGCCACCTATTTATCTGTATATGCTTGAAGAATCCCACACTGTCTACATTTGAACAATGATTTTCTCTTTGTTTTATACTTAACCCTGCATATTTATGTATGCTGCTGTTGTCTTTATCTTTCTGTATGATGCTATAATCTGTCTGCATGTGGTGCATGGAGCTCCATGACTGCACTCCAAAATCAGAAAAAAGATTAACCTGTAATTCACTTCAGCACTGTGAGACCTGACAGTAACAGAAATTTCAGAGATGTGTAGCAATTGCTACATACCTCTGAAGTGCTGCAACAGTCTGTTAACATGTATGGGACGTTCCTTCATTTTCAGCTGTCCCTGAATAGCTTTCCTCATATACCTGCAGATGTTTATAGACATCAGTCTGTAAACAATTTATTTAACTAAAAAAACTGTCCCTGACTTTTTCTTCTACTTATAATATAAGCATGGAGATGTGCCATACCACACAGAAGTAAGGTGGCCGAGCAGGAGCAAAGTCCTCAAACGATTTTTTGAGCTCAGGGAACAAATCGCTCTTTTCATGCAAAGTAAAGGAAAGCCCTTGCCTGACCTGTCAGATCCAACCTGGCTTTGTGATTTTGCTATGATGTGTGATTTAACAGAGCATCTCGCCGAACTGAATCAGAGGCTGCAGGGATACAAACAAGTCATCACAAAGATGTCTGATATGATCACAGCATTCCAGCGTAAACTTCTCTTATGGAAGTCCCAACTAGAACAGGACAATCTTGCCCACTTTCCTGTTTGTCAGAGTATGTCGGCCTCCTTATCCAGTGCTTTTCCTTGTGCTCAATTGGCTACTAAAGTGAGCCGGTTAATTGATGAGTTTGATCGGCACTTCTCTGACTTCAGAGCAAAGCACTGTGGCTTTGATATCTTTGTCAATCCTTTCACAGCTGGCATCAACAGTGTGCCCCATCAGCTTCAGATGGAGTTGATAGAACTTCAAACCGATAGTGGCCTGAGAGCAAAGGTCCAGGATGTCACAATAGAGGACTTTTACCGTCTACTGCCCCTTGACTTGATGCCACAGCTGCGACTTCATGCTACTCTTGTTATGTCCATGTTTGGGAGCACTTACCTGTGCGAACAGATGTTTTCAATAATGAATCTAAACAAGAACATGCACAGATCACGCATCACTGATAAAAACCTACATGCTGTTTTGTGGGTTGCTACAGCACAAGACATAAAACCAGACATTGACTCACTGACCGGGGAAAACAGTCTCAGACATCTGGCCAAAAAACAAATAGGTGAGCAATTTTAAAACCTAAATTTCAATGTATTAAAAAATGTTTTTTAACTTTTTTACTTACAGTTTGTTTTGTGCTTGTTGTTATTTTCAGAACATGATTAATGCACCTTGCTAAGGCACACAGTGATGGCGCTGATGGAATTCAATGCTCTGTGTACATCTGATTAATGCACCAGGATGGCGTGAGATATGGCCTCTCAGGATGATGAAGGATCTTTACTTCTACTAGTCTTAGTAAATCTACTATATCTTAATAAAAAATTAATAAAAAATTTTGGCCCACAACTTAGCCTATTTTTTTTATTTTGGCCCCTTATGTGATTGAGTTTGACACCCCTGACTTATATTTACTTGTGTGACAGCACTCACTAAGGCTTTAGTGGCTTTCAAAGCCAGTAAAACACTTTGGATATATATATATTTTTGTAACTCATAGTACATGGAGTAGATAAAACTCCATGCACTACAAACAGTTATGATCGGGTATCACAGATTATAACCAGTTATTATGTGTTCATGATATGGATGCCAAGATTTACCTCTCAAGCTTTGCTCTCAAAGTGAATTTCTTGGCATCCATATCTTGAACACATAATAACATGGTTATGATAAGAGACTCAGTCATAACCCTCTATATTTCAGCATTGTTATTTGCATCTGTGTGCTATATATGCCTGCATAGCCCAGGTCATGGCAAAAAATGTTCCTCGGATCAGCCCACTTAACCAGTTAACAAACATTAAATAAATAAACACAATATCCTGCACTGAGGCTTAAGGTTTCCCCACACTCCCCCAAGAGATGGAGTTCCTAGGGATTTTTTTTTATGTTTGTTTGATTGTCAGAGCATATCAATTCAGACATGACAAACCTTATTTTTCTTTTCTTCGTACTTTCTATGTAAGATTTCAGATATGCTACCTCTACTTTTGGGTAAATTAGCATTATAATATAATCATAATATATTGTTTATTTGATGACACGTTCATTGGATTCAGAGAATATCAGTATATTATTTTCACAAATTATATGGGTTTATTTTGTGTTTCTTTCTTTAAATGCTGATTGGTATTTTTGAGAACTGTGTTATATGTCTTGATGTCACAGTTTCATTTAGTTCTGATGAAGTCCATTTTTGTGTAGGACGAAAGCACTTAACTTAAGACTGACTTAGTTTTTGTTGGAAGGACCTAATCTGTGCACCTTTGTTTTTGGTTACTTGGTTTTATTGGTGCACAGGTGAGTTTTTTGGAAGTTGTAAATCAGCATTATTTTGAAATTAGACATGAGCATATATACATATTGTTGCTACTAACCCTGGCTAGCAACAACTTCTTCATAATTCTGTTAGTGGACTATCACAACATTTCTCTTTTTACATTAGAAAACATTTTATGGCACTTATCGAATAATTATCTTGCACCTGTCTACAAGAGTAAGAGGAATGAATTGTATATATCATAAGCCCAAAATGTTTTTCCATTATATCTCGGCTGCATACTAACTAAAAATCAGAGAATGTTTCAGTTAATTATGCAGGCCATGTACAAGTTTTCTTGTCGTCCTCTGTAATGCCTCTAACATTTCTATGTCATGATGATAAGTTTGAAGAACTGCACGTAAAACTCAAGTTAAGGTCTTGCTGTCTACAAAGAGAGACAATATTTGTTTCCTGCTTATCATTATGTTTACTTACATGATGACCACAGGTTCCTTTTCTTCTTTTATTGTTTCTGCTCCTATCTGTCCCCAAGCTGTGCACTCCATTCTTATGGTTTTGTTTCCTAGATGTATTATTTTGCATTTTTACCTTCAGCTGGAGAGAAGATATCAAGTTTTAGGCTGATCTGCAGTCTTGTAAACTTATTTTCACCCTTTCTACACATGATTTTGTATCAGGCACTGCACAGCTTCGCCTTCAAAAAAGGCAAAATTTAGTTTACAGGCTTTCTGCAAAAGTAATTTATAAAGATAATGAGAAAGATTAGTGCCCTGTATTGACTCCTAGGGTTTCATGTAAAAATACTTTCTTTTGAGTCTTACTTTACAAATATGTGCTACTGTCTTGCCATTACTTTTCTCATGCTACCACCCTGTGACCCCCTCTGTAATTTGTTCAGTAATCATCAATGTGGCACCATGCTAAATGCCTTGCTAAAATCTAATTAAGCATCATTCAAAGCACTTTTCTAATTTGATGTGACCTGTGACCTTTCTGTTGTGAATGCTTGACACGTGCCACACAGGCCTCAAGTTATCCTAGAAGTCTTTCTTTCAGTACTAATTCCAAAATTTTCACTATGCTTGATGTCAAACAGACAGATCAATAGATTTTAACCTGGCTTGTTCCAGCCATTGTGAAGAAGAATCACATCTGCATTCTTCTAATTATCAAGAACCTGACCAAACTTACATTACTTCTTCAAAGTTTTGTGTCACTTTTATATTCTTTGGCCTCAGTCCACCCATTACCAACAAGTCATGTCCCCATTTGTCTCATGCGTTCCCTCTCACCACTGGCACTAGAAGACAACAGGAGGTAAACTGACAGCTGAGAATCACAGCCATCATTCAGTGGAAGTTTATGGGATTATGAGATTTTGAAATGCCTTTAATGACCCTTACATTGTTGCCTGGTGGTGCAGTGAAGTACCTAGCTCAACCCAGGGTGAGCTCTTCTAGTGTCCAGGTCCTAGTTAAATCTTGATTGTCTGGGAGTACTCATTGCCAAAATCTCTAAACCATGGAGCCAGATGTAATTTCCTCATGGGTTAACACGTGACAAATTCTGTCAGTTCTCTAAGAATTCTAGGAAGAACCCCATCAGGCCCCACTGTTTCACACACCTTAACTCTAAGACCTCTCATGACAGGTTCTGCTGTGAAAGAATAGGGGAATGTGACCAATTTTCCTCCGATTCTTTGTGAATTCTGAGCAGTGTAGCTCTCAGCCTCTTATCCTGAGAAAAAGGGACAAATGACAAACTCAACATGTAATGGGAGACAAAGGCTCAAAATCAGGGACAGATTTTAAATACTGCTCCTATATACTCTGAAAGTTGCTAGAAAAACAGGTTTTACATTAGTCTGCACATTTTGAAAGATATGAGGTCTGAAACTCAAAACATTTGTCATTATTTAGTGACTGCAATCCTTAACTTACAAAAAAAATGAGGAACTGACAAAAAATATAAGTAAAATTCAGAAACATCCTATTAAACCATGAACAATTTGAGAGGCACATTGAACAAATGCATTTATTTAGCAGCACTTTTTATCCATCTTTTTCTATGTTGTGGCTTCTCTCTCATCTGCTTTATCTTTCTTTGCTCCCTTATCCATTATAGTGCCTTTTAGGCAAGGCTCAAATTCTAAACCTACCACCCTAGAACACCAAAAAAAAAAAACTATAAACCTATAGCCATCACAGTTTCAGCTTTGCTCAGGCCTTTGCTGTTTTGAATGGTTTTGTCTGTTCCCTTTTATTTTAATTGGTACATTTCCCTTATTGTTTGAGGTGCTGAGGCTATATTACAGACATATTAGTTACAGTATTCCCCTGAAAACTGGAAGTCAAGAAATTATATAAGAAATATTTCACTTGCGTCTCTGCTTTTATATATTTCTTAATGATGTGTTTTCAACATTTTACTGCAAAAAAGTCTGGATAAAGACAAAAATAAAGTGGAGAAAGGGGAGGCCCAAAATCAGGAACAGATTTTAAACATTGCTCTTGCAAGCTTAAAAAAATGACAGAATAACGGGATTGGCAATAACATGAATTTTCTGAAGGATATGAATTCTGAAACTCATGTCTGCCATTATTTACAGTATTCAGTACTGAACAATTTGCCAGAAAACCAAAAATGTATGAGAAGCAGACCAAAAATATGTGGCAAAAATCTGGTTATTTCATAAAATTCTGAACAGTTGAGAGTTATGCTTACTGAAACCAAATACATTAGAAAAATAGACGGTGATGGTGGAAGTTTATGCATTAATGTGTGGTGTGTGGTCTACGGTTATTGATTTGAGGAGAAAGAGTTATTTGAATTATCTGATTTATTATGTCCTCTTAGAAAATGATATGACTGAGGAAGAGATTTGCCCTGTTCAGTGACGCTCATTAAGTATGCATATTTACCAATGATCTAATGCGTGTGGATGAAGGAATCTGGCTATAAACATGGAGGCCTTGGCTTATAGCCTATCATCTGCCTTTGTATTATATACAATATTAAGCAAATTACTCAGATTCTCTGCATTCCAGGGCCACTTTTGAAAAGAAGACTTCTAAAGTCAAATGGGCCTCACTAATCAATCTATATTTTCAATTTCTTAACCAAGTAAGTGGAAGGATTGGTCTATGTGGCACTTTTCAGCCACAACACCGGATAAGATATGCTCCTTTAATCTTAAAATGATTATTATATGCTTGTCTCAGGATCCCACCAGCCACTGAAAAACGCACTGTCTAAAGCAGCCCTTTTTTGTAGATGGAGGAGATAGTGCTGGGAATATACAGGAGCATTGTTTGCATCCTTGAAACAGAGGTGTAGCCTGTTTTTTTTTTAATATATATTACCTTTCAGACTGCTGCTATCCACCCTCCCTACTGAGTGTAGCAAAACTGGTAATTTTCTCTGGGGTGCATATCTTAAAACGGACAGCTAATATATCAAAACTATATATTAGAATCCCTTAACTGGATAGCTCATACCTCACTCTGGACAGTTATTTATTTATTCATTTTTTCTTCACTAGTACCATTTTAATTTCATTTATGTGTTTGAAACAGGGAAATTTGGCACCCCTGTATTGGGCAAAATGTTACCTTATTAAGAATTAATTTATATGCCATGTCTGTATGTTAACTATGTCTATGTCTAGAAGTGTAGGAGTTGTATGCATTCTTGAAGTGTCAGTGGTACTATACAGCAGTGATGCATGACAGAAAATACTTTGCTTCTGGAAAAAGATGAAGATGAGTCCTACCATTACTAAAAAAATCATTAACCACAGGGCTTCTGCAAGGCAATCTGACACCCTGGGCAGCATATCCTTTTGGCTCTCCCAGCTGTCAATAAGTAAAAAGTAAGTACAGTTAATGATTACTCTTAATCCAAATTAGCTAAATGTACTCTTACCATGAGATTCAGAAAGGTTACCACCACAGATAAATATGGCTTAACACTGGTTGTCTGATTCAGCAACTGCCCTACAGCACATGATCTGGGCTATCCCTCTGGCTTACCACAAACATAAATGAGACATTTCAAGGGAATAAAATAATGATAATGAGTAATTTCTCCCCCACAAATGCCTGCAGTAAGTGATTTTCACAGGCAACTGATTCAGAGAACCACTCAGCATTGTAAATCATCCCTGCTAGCCTCATTAATTAACTCAGCCAAACATTTGCATTCAGCCTATGATGATAGGATGTACTGCCAGCCATGCCAGGAGAAATAGGGCAGTGGATTTGTAACATATGCCAGCACAACTGGCTGGAATTTTGTAAATAATTATGCATCATTTGTATATCAAACTGATTTATACAGATGCTTGTGCTAAAAATGTATTTGTGAGGTTTGCTTTTGTTAAATGTATCAACAGTGTGCCCTGCTGGAAGGAAAGGAGATGTACATGCATTATTCTAACTGTTTAAATGTATACATTGTAACAGCATATACTGGAAGTAAAGAGGTTAATCTTAATCCACCTGACTTTGCAAAATATTCTTGAAATTAAATTACTTTATGGGTTAAGCCATAAAGAAGTTATACCACAGTTCTGAATGGAGCCAAAGATGCACTGTCTGTGCTAGAGAATAGCTGGTAGCTCCTGTAGGAAGACTGAAATGGTTTTATGGCTTTATGACTGTCAGGTGATCTGAGCAAAGCCCTATCTGTGTGTATGGTAACACATAAATGATAAAATCCTGTCAGCTTCTAGTGTTGGTGACAGCATGGGAAACAGAGTCAGGTGACCAGATGTGTGTGATGCCATTCTGTAAGCCAAAAATAATATTTATATATTAGTAGGAGTTTGCTCTCAGAATTCTGTATTCTGTCTTGGATCTGACAACAAGGACCACTCACCCAAATCATCTTGCCTTTCTCTATTCAGTAAGTAGGAACAATAATTCTCTAGATCAGTTAGGAATAGATAGTGCGACTAGCTAAATACCGTTTTTCTATAACTGTGTGAAACTTTCTATCAGTTTTATTTTAATATTCCCTATGAGTGAAACTCTGGTGTTTACTGTAAATAGATATTTAGTATTTTCTTGTTCTTTTATTATTTATTATTAAATATATTTAAACTTCTCATTGTGGCTGGTTCTTTTAGAAAAATATTTAAGCTCTGAGACTATTTGCATGTATTTATTTGGTGATAATTCTGGCCACTCCTGAAAACCTTGCTGTTTGGTCAACATTAACACTGTATTAATATTAACTTCACTCATTTTAATTGGATACCCTTTTAAGAACCTTATAGTAACTGGCTAATGGCATTTGTAACTACCTTATAGTCTGGGTAGAAGGGGGAACAGTGGGTAATCTGTGCTAGCCTTTCCCAGGTGTGTGTGTGTGTGTGTGTGTGTGTGTGTGTGTGTGTGTGTGTGTGTGTGTGTGTGTGTGTGTGTGTGTGTGTGTGTGTGTGTGTGTGTGTGTGTGTGTGTGTGTGTGAAAATTAAATCTCAAAGAGTGTGTGGTAAGCTACTTGGGGCAGGGTCACGAAGCACTGGTTTCACAGAGAGGGTGCTAGACGACATGGCTTGGACACATGGCTGAGGACCTAATCTTACAGGTGTACCAGTAGGGAGTCTTACTGGAGGTCTGGAGGGAGACAGACAGAGAGAAATCCAGACCCTGGACTGACTGTGTTCCCCGGGTGCTCTTAAGAGAAATTGTGCTTGATGCAGAGAGGTCTGCATCTGGAAATACTGAGTGTATCCACTTGTATTCCAAGTGAATGTCCCTCTCCGGTGTCAATGGTGAGGATTCAGGCTCCTTTGTTACTGGCCCAGCATAGGGACATCAAGCACCCATTACATTCGATGGTAGAGATCATGCTTAAGTGTCAGGGACTATAGTGGAGAGGAAGTGTTGATATATGTATGTGTGTGTGTGTGTGTGTGTGTGTGTGTGTGTGTGTGTGTGTGTGTGTGTGTGTGTGTGTGTGTGCTTGTGTGTGTGTATGTGGCTGAGTGTGTAAATGCATAAAGAGGTATAAGCAATCTCTAGTGAGTTTATATGAGTCTGTGTCTGCCTGGGTTGTTGCAGTAGAGGGTTAGTTAGGGGATATGTACGTTAGTTGTACATGTGTGAGTGACTGAATGTGTACATGTGTGTGTGTGGTGAACTGAATGATAGAGGTGTCTAAGCCAACACAATATGTTGGCTGCCAGAAGTGATTACCACTGCAAAGTGCATATTAGCACTTGCATTAATGAAAAAGTGATTCAGATACAAGCAACTTAGCCAATAAGGAGGTCTTTCCACATTGCCGATAATGTGTCTGTGAACACTGAACAACTGAGTTTTGTGATCTCAGTAAAGGGCCCTTTTTGCCTCAGCTTTACCACTTGCAGGTGATCCCTTTATTAATCCTGTCTTTAGTCATATTCTTGGGCATCACACTAGATCTTTTGGGGGCATTACCTCATGCATGTGTCAGTCTTTTGTCAGAAGCTGCTCAGAAATGTATTACTAGACACAAATGCTGAATGTATACATGTTGGCCATCTTCTGATTTATTCCTATAGTTATTGTGTAATATTTTATATGCCCTAATTATTTTTATCCTTTTTTACAACAGCTTCTGTTCTAGATTCACGTAGTTACTTATTACCCTATACTTTTTTATCTATATTCTGATATCAATCTCTGATAGGGAAGGCAATCACTGGCTTGCAATCCAGATGTCTTCTTAGTTCTATTACCTATCCTTCTCTAATTACTTGTTCCCAGTACCTTGGTTCCTTTGCCAGCTTCTTCAAGTAAATTCTAGCCTCCTCTTGTATGTTCTCTGTACCCCTAATTGCAGTCATTCTTATTGGCTGAATCTCCTTCCTCCATTCCCATTTTGGGTTAATTCCTAGCATACTTTGTTACTTTATGAAAATAATATTCTATATGACTGTTGTTAGTCTCCTTATGGATCTGTGTCACAAATTCCATTCTTTCCTTAGTTCATGAATTACCCCCCTGGCTTCATCATCATCCCTTTGTAATTTGAATTGTAGTTTTCTGTTTCTGTTATTTATAAGACCCTTAACTGTCTCGCTCTAAAATATCCCTTTAAATCATGAATCCTAAACCTCCTTCTTCTGTTGGGAGGATAAACTTATCCCATTTGACTCTTGCTCTCTTCCGCTCCTAAATAAAATCCTTTGACTGTTTATTAATTACTGTCCACAACTTCTCCTCTGGTTGATAAAAATATTCCTGTCCTGTGTTTACAACTAACGGTACTAAAAACATTTTTACTGCGTGCATTTTGCTATCCATATCCATAGACAAGAGCTTCCAGTTTCTCAGTTTTTGTATTATCTTTTGCTTAGTCTCTTTCCATGTATCCTTAGCTGCATAATCACATTCTTTTTAATCCATACTCCTAAATACTTCATTTTATCAAGTCCCCATAAATATCGGTATTGCTGGACAAATTCAGGCGTGGGTATCTAGTTTATAGCTGATAAGCTTTGATTTATCTTCATTAATTTTATATCATGAAAAAAAACAGAATGATCTGAGAATATCCCACAACACTGAGATGTCCTTTTCTGGTTCCATTAGATACAAAATAATATAATTTGCAAATAAAGCCAACTTTTCTTGAACATCATACCAATTATATCCTTGAATTTCTTGAGTCCCTTATTTTCTTAGCTAGTAGTTCTAAATATAACACAAATAATAAAGGGAAAAGAGGACAACCTTGTATTGTTCAGACACAACTTATCAGAGCAGAACCCTCCCACTTTGATTTTTGCCTCTGATCTTTCATATACCCTTCTAATTAACCTTATTATTGTATCAGGAAATGCAAATGCTTCCATCCCCTACTCATAAATTCCCAGCTTACTCTGCTGATTGCTTTCTCTGCATCAAGACCCACCAATAACAGTGCTATTTTTTACATTCTGCTTTCCTCTAGATGATCATTGTTCTATTATTGTTGTCAAATGTTTGCCTCTCTTAAAAAAAACAGACTGGTCCATATCTATGAATTCAAGCTTTACCTTTGTCATTCTTTTAGCCATTAGAGACATAAACACTTTATAATCATTGTTTAGAATTGAAATGGGCCTATATGAAGCTGGATCAGATGGGTATATACCTTCTTTAGGTATTAAAGCCAGCACAGCTTTTTTTCTAGGATGAGGGTACCTCCCCTCCTTTTGAAATACTGTTAGACAAAACCTTCCAGATCTTTATCACTCCCCTCCCACCTAACCTCCAAACTTCCACAGGAATACCATCATACCTCTCAACCTCTTAGAGCAAGAAATCTGGACAAAGCCATCAATAATGGGGGGACAAAGGCCCAAAAATAGAGACACTTTTTAAATATTGCTCTTACAAGCTTAGAGCTTACAACAGGTTTCTTATTAGCATGAATGTTTTGAAGGGCATGAGTCTGAAACTAAAACGTCTGCCATTATTTTCTTACTTCAACACTCAATGATTTGCCAATGATTTGACAGAAACCTACAATTTTTTGAGAAACGGAACCAAAATATGAGGCAAAAATCAGGACATTCTGTGGAAATCTGTACACTTGAGAGGAATGAATACCATCTATTCCTGGAGAATTTCCTGTAGATTGGTTATACATCACCATTTTTATCTCATCTCCTCCTGTCTTAACTGTTAGTTGCTGAGACTCATCTTCCGCTAACCTTAGTGTAGAGCACAGTGTGTATGTGTCTTAAAGAAGCATAGCAAGTGAAGAATATGCACATATAAATAACAGGCACATGTTGTACCTAGCACCATTTAGAAAGTGCAGCCAGAGAGTAAGCATGTGAGAATGAATGTAGTTAGTTTGTATATGAGTTACTTAAGTTAAAGTTAATAGCTATAATCATAATGTGTTTGTACATAATAAAGCTGCTTGAACAGAACCCAGAATGACTTGTCTATTATATCGAGACAAGACAAACGACACTTAGCATATTTAACTTTTCCATAAATATTTCCATCTGTGCTTTTTCTTAACTTCACCACTTCTCTGCTTTATACAATTTTTTATAAAATTTCTGAACTATCTCTAATACCTCTACAAGATCTCTGGTTATTTTTCTTGTTATAGGCTCCCTAAGTCTGGCAAGTTTGTGCTCTGGATTTATTATCAAAACAGTTGCTTAACAGCATTTTTTCTGAACTCTCATTTATGCTGGTACTCCCTTATCTTCTCTTTAGAACTCTGCAATTGTGTCTCTTTTTGTTCTGTGAGATTCCTCTTATTTTGTAATACTTTGACATCTGTCAGCCACTGTAAATAATTATTCCTTCTTAACCAGATTTCTTTTTATTTTATTTCTACCCTATTTTAAACTCCAATTTCATTTTATTCCACTCACTAGCTATAACTTCGGGAGTGCTTTCTATCTTTCTTCTGGAGTACATTCTATCTTCAGTACATCTTTGTTTGGATCAGGGGGAAAAAGCATATTTGATCAGATCTGCTAAGATGGAGTATATATGGGTCAAAATACAGCTTTGAGACAATTACTATATATATTCATTACTTCAGGATTTGTGAACAACTGCGTTCATTTTCAGAATGTTCACCTTCAGTTATAAGACAACAAAAAATGGGATAAAGAGCTATCACACTGTTACTGTTAGGTGTTTAAGACCAACAGTAAGTGATTAGTCTGGGTTGTCAGGCTATCACATACTTAACATATGCATTGTCAGTATGGCTGTGCCATGCTTAAAGCTGCAAAATTATCCAGCCCAACACAGAATACCCCCTACATTTAGCTGTGGTAGTCTTAGCAGCAGCTCCTTAGGCAAGAAATAGTGTCCTGAAGGGATGCATACCTTATATGGGTCAAGTCCAACTGCTATCTAACTGAATATCTGAAATGCAAGTCTGAAGCAACAAATGATGAAATGTTCACACTTTATATGACATTTGAAGCTTCAAATATGAAACAATAAACAGTAACATCTGAGACTGCCCACTAATTCAAGGCACAAATCATTACAAGAATGGTAAGTGTAATCATTCTGAAGTTTTTCTTATGGAGGCCATGTCACCTGCACACACACAGTGTGAGGAGCTGCACCCCCTACAACCTCATTAGTTAACTATACTAATATTGTGTCACATTAATGATGTAGTCTGACCACAAAAGTTAGTATATTTAGTTAGTGGGAGGTTGTAAGGACCCAGCCCCCAGATGGAGGTGTAGGTGGGAGTAGCCCCCTGCAAAATAAAATAATATGTACTTGCTTTATGTTTGCTTAGTAACTAAGCCATTTACTAAATATTCTTCCTGCATATATTCAATTCTTGTACTGAATAAGGAACATTTGAAAATGAAAGACAGGGAACAACTACAGGTTTCTAATAAACACAAAGTTTTATCTGATAAAATACTAATCACATTTAGAAAGACATGCTGTAGGTGGACTGGACACTCCAAGTTGGCCCTAGATGTGAGTGTGTGCGTGTGTGTGCCTTCCATGGAAGGTTGGGCACCGGGCTGGCAACTCGACACTGTAAAACTCCACTGCCAATCACGAGTGGACAGGTGATCCGCTGTGGCGACCCCTAACCGGGAAAAGCCGAAAGTAGAAGAAGACATTTAGATGTAAAACTTATGCAGACTGACATAGCTCTGTAGCTTCAAAACTGTTTTGAAAGCATCGCAAATCTTTGTTTCAGCTACACAGAATTAATTGCAGAAAACATTAGACCACTGCTGCAGTTTGACTTTGTGCTACCGAGCAGGGATGCAATAAGTAAGTTTGGGGCCTATCTTGAGTTGAGCTCCCACTTTCACCTACATTGCCTCTGCATATGCATCCATTACTCAGGTTTGATATGCAAATAAAAACATAATTGACTTTTTTAAATAGTACATTTGCACTCTTGTGGTGATGGACTGGGATGAAAGTGAAATAACAATATACTTAAAACTTTTTGCAGTAAAGCACAAATACAAATGAAAGTGAAATAACAATATACTTAAACCTTTTGCTGTAAAGCACAAATACAAAGCTTACCTCTTTTCCCCTACTGTCAAAGGATAACCACCTTTTCTTATTCCCACTGACATTCAAGAAGGATGAATGTGAAAGAATGGCCATAGTAATATAGTTAAACTTGTTGGTCATAGACAGTACACTGCCCTGATAAGCCACACAATGATCATTCAACAGTGATTATGTCTGCCCTGTGCTTTCAGATGGAGCCTGCCATCCTACCTCCCTAAAAGATGGCCAACTTCTGTGTATCTTTGTATACTCTACATTAAGCTCTAAATAATGCTATGGGAAAATGGAAGAACTGTGGGTGATCTGTAAATATTTAAAAAGTGTAGTAACATGTTTACCCAATTCTACCACTGTGGATATCAAGTAATAAAGATGAAGTAAATTATACTAGGGTCAGGGGGCTGCTAGAACTTCAGAACCCATGGGGATTTAGATGCTTTCTGGTGCATTTTAAAACATTTTCTAACATTTTGATATACCTATAAACATTTCAACTAGGGCATCAATCACTTTCATCCACAGTCTGCCTCAGTAACCACTTGTTAATAACCAATTTGTGTACAACTGAGCTGTCTAAAATACAATGGTAATAGCAACTTGCTACACACAAACACACACACACACACACACACACACACACACACTAACCCTGTCAACTCAGATCAATGACTGTTTAGCTGTGATTAGACAACAGCTGGATGAATCGCTTTCATCCACAGAATACCTGCATTGCCACTTTCTGGAAGAGCATTCCTCAGATGACTGATTGTGATATTGTAATCAAGCAAAAATGGTCCCAGCAATGTATTGGATTACAGCTTGATTTTACTCGTATGTTTGTATAAAAATGGTAATGTAGACACTCTATGGAAGAAACATTTAACAAGTTTAAATTGTTGCACGTATTTTTAGTGTGGTTGTAGAACAAGAAGTAGAGAGCAACTGTCTTGTCTAGTACACAGCAAATTTGTACAGTCACAGTTGTTGCAAGAAATGCTGGGAGAGATGTTTGGTCAACCATGCCAGTCACAATACATCTAAATAGCAGTGTAGCTTGTATATGTACAATGATAATCTGTCAATTTAGCATACCTCCTCATCCTAACCTCAAAAGGCAGCCACCTTCTGCATACACCTGAGGCTGAATTGTGAAGTCAATGAAATAATGACCACAATAACATATTTTTGCTATTTGGTGATAGGCACAGATATTGTCTCCACCGACAAGTTTTAACGAATTATTCAACAATGATTATGTAACTGCCCTGTTCTTTCAGAGACAACATACCTCCATAACACTCCCCCCAAAAAAAACTGTCATTTTATGCATATAGCTTACAGGTTTGATCATGAGGAAAGTGAAATAAATAATAATCACAGTAAGGTATTTTAACTGGCTGATCATCGGCACATATACTATCCCCGACAAATAATATCAAATTATTCAACAGTGATCATGTAACTGCTCTGTGCTTTCACAGACAATGCACTTCCTCCCATCTATCCAAAAACATAGTCACCGTCTGTGCATGTCTGAAGTCTGATTGTGAGGAAGTTGAAAGAAATAATGATCTCACAGACACATATACTGCCCTTCCAACAAGCAATATCAGATCTTTCAATGCTGGTTCTGAAGCAGTAGTATGCTTCCACCAAAACACTGTCACCTTTTTTGCACATCTTTGAGGTTTGACTGTGAAGGACACAGTCACTATAGTAATGTATTTCAACTTGTTGGTCTCACATGCACAATGTGCCAACCCCTGATGACCACAGAGTCATAAAAAAGTTATTGCACTTTACTTTCATCCACAGCTTGTCCCTCAAACAACTTCTATTGATCACATCTGATGTGTTATTACCAGGATGCAGCAGAAATAATGGCCACAGTAATAAATTTCAGTTTGGTCCCAACAGCCATCTCATGGCCATTTGAATTAAATAAACTGAATAAGTTCAAGCACAATCGAAATGCTGCTATGGGCAGTTCTGTTACTGAATAAATGAACATGCAGACACAATGGATTACAAATAAATGAACAAGCAGAAACTATGGATACCAATAAATTATTCTACTTTTTAGATTACTCATCCTGATACTAGTCACGATTATAGCTTTGATTTTATGCAAATTATAAGAGTGTTGATTTAGTTTATTTAGCACAGTACAATGTACGTTCATGTTTTTATGTAGGTAAGACAAATCGCTGCTTGAGAGAACGTATTCTTGAGCATATTATGATATTTGTAAACTGAACCTATCTAATGCACTGGTGAAACATTAATATTTATGGAGAACTACATTCTTTCAAATTTGTAGTGCTACAGCTGCTTGATTTTAGTCTTATGGCGGGGGGGGGGTGACAATGTAACTAAGACTGAAAGCATGGAGCTCAAATGGATATTAGAACTACAAGTTGATAAAAGGTTTTGGATTAAACGCTATTGTATTTTTAAAACCTGTATTGAAATCATGTGCTTTAGCTCATTAACTTGGGTGTTTTGGGTATTTAAATACATTTGTGTATGTGTTTTTAATGGTCTGAAGGAGTGCCTTGTGGCATGACATCACTTACTGACTCTGTCATTAAAAGTGCAATATTTATTTTTGCTGTGTTAGTTGGTCCTTTCTTCTTTACAATTCTGTTATTTTGTGAAATATCTGTTGAAGAGTGCAACAAACTAGTATTTGGTTATCTACCATGAAGTATCTTTAAGGGCTACAGTCTCCTGATGCTGCATACTGTCACCCCCTTTTCCAAATGGTCCAAGGCTTAAGTTGGCAATGAAGAAATCAGAAAACTTTCCACACAATGAATCAAAATTCACTCATTTAAATGACAATTAACAGACATCTTAGTTCTGTCTTTCTGTCTGTCCCCAACTTCAACATAACATGGACACTTTGTTCACCATCTCACTTCATCTATTATTGTTGAGTCCCATTTGACTCCTATACTGATCCAATGTACAGCCGTTGCCAACAGTTTACTAGATTGAAGTAGACAGCCTGACCTTTTTGCTGTATCACACACTGCATGCATACCGACATACAATTTACAGCCACCAATCCACCTACCAGATGTCTTTGGGTTGAGACAGGAAGCCAGAGTATCCAGAGATTCCCCATGTGAACACAGGGAAGATATGTACCCTCTGCACATATGGTGTCTTATCCAAGAACCAAACTGCAAAACTGTTTGCTCTGAGGTAACAATGTTACTGCATTATTTTGTCACCTCCATGCCCTCTACCTTCTTAACTTATACTTAAAACAGTTCTATATTCTTCCATCTTGAACTTCCAGTACAATAACAGTAAGTAACACAAGACAGAAATATACTGCTGCATTACAAGCACTTCAGTGTAGATGCAATGAAGATGAAAAGTACTACTACTAATAAGCCAGCCACACCAAGTATGGAAAGGTTGACACCATCACCATCACAGCACCACTGTCTCCTGCAGCTTGGACTATAACCTCTTCAAGTATGAAGCAAATCTCTGTACTGTCAAAAGGAATATGTACTGCTTTACTTGTTTCCAAATACAACAGGCAGTCTTCTAGAATAAAGCAACACCTTTCATCTTTTCCTTTTCTGACCAGAATACGGGTCACTGTTGCTATAAAAAAAGGTAACATATCTTATTTTATTTTTATTTTTTTAGTGCTGTATTATCAAAAATCACAGTCTTTCTTCTACTTATATTTCCCCTACTGACAGGCTTGACTGTAGGTGATGACGTCTAAACTGATGTCTCAAAGCCTGAACCTCAGCAGTAGGAACCTTGAGAATGTTAAAGGCAAATGGAGTGTAGTGCAGCACACACTTCCTGGAAACAGCCATAAAAATGATGTGTGTTTGGGGGTGGCTAGCCGAACCTAAATCTGCCAGTGGAAAGGGTCTGCAGTACAAATACTACCAATCTACAACATCAACAAGAAATGTCTATAGTAGAAATACTGCTGTGGGTACCCCACTGTAACTGGGCCATGAAGAAAGAGCCCACCCATGGCAACCCTGATGCTGAGTTCTGAAAAAAAAAATTATTCGTGACTAAGATAAAACATTGCTAATCTTTTCGTTTCAGGATGAATTTATGCCAACCATCATGTGCTTTCTTAATACATTCAGTATGAAGCTTCATATTCAGATTCTATAAAAAAGCAACTCCATAACCTCTTGCAGTTTGGGTTCCTATCATGAAATCGAACAGGCTGGACAGCAAATGGCTTTAACACTGAAAATGCTGTTCACCCAGTAGTAAAGTGAAGATCAGAAAATTTGCCCTTTCCTCACTATAGTACGATCTCAAAGTTGGGGGTGTGGGGGGCACAGTCCCCCCACAAGAGCGACTTCGAGAACCAGCATTTTCGATGTTTAAGCCATTCTTTCGCTGGTCTTTTCAAGGTCATAATACAGATGTTTGCAGTCAACCAATTAATAAGCATATTTGTGCCATATACCCATGTAGGCTTTACTTTCATAAACTTAAGTTTCCACTACTGCAACGAGGTGCAAAATAGTGCTAGGAGTTGATAAATGTTTCAGTATACCATAACAGTATTTGGGCAGCTAATATCTCAAATAAATTATATATATATATATATATATATATATCCTCCCCTGCTGATTGGGTTATTCTCACTAGGCCTCTTTTCAGGGAAGACTCAGGGTGGTATATCTACTACTGGGGGAAATTTGATCAGGGCATTTGGGAACTTAATCTACTAACTAGAAGAGTGGTTGTTCTGATTCTAGAGCAGAAGCGGCTGGAAGAACAAGCAGATCCAAGATGACAGAGAGCACAGAGACAAATGCCAGTGCAATATTTGAGGCTGTACAGGATTCTGAGGAGTTTTTTAGCAAAATTTGTTTGTGTCATTGAAAGCAAATGTTCAAATCAACGATGGATGTATTAATACAACCCTCCAGTCGAGAGGGTTGGGGGTGGTATTTTGGGTGAATTGTTGTGGCACAGCAAGCCACAGAGTGGAAAAGATGTTTCTTGGGGTGAAATTATGGGTTTGGTTCTGACATCGGGACTGAATCAGATGTTACTATAACTCACGCCAGCCAAAAACTCTCAAGCTTCACCTTTACCCAGAAGTCCTCTCTCTCAATTACCTCAGACTGAGTTTGCAGAAAATATATTGAAACACACAAAACATATACACATTCACCTTACATGCTCGACATTTTAAAACGATGAAATTCATATGGCCGAGATCATATAAGCGACGTTTTAAAACATCGAACGTTTTAGGCGGAGAGCTCCATACAGCATGGAACGGGAAATTTCCCCTTTTCCTCGCTGTAGTGTGATCTTGGAGTTGGTATATTTAAATAGCGGGGGGGGGGGTCCAGGGGGCTTGCCCCCTGCAAAAATGTCCTAGAAATTTTTTTTGTGCTGTTTCTGTTTTTTTTTACAGGTTTGATGTTTTAAAATGTTGATTATATGGTCTAAGCCATATGAATTTCGACATTTTAAAATGTTGAGCATGTAATGTGAATCTCTCTCTCTCTCTCTCTCTCTCTATATATATATATATATATATATATATATAAATATATATATAGGATCCGGACACATGCTCGACTAGCATATGTCCGAATCACAAAACATTGAACACACATACACGAAAGCGCTTAACATCGACAAGCGCTTCCGTGTATGTGTGCCTGTTTTGTAGATCGGACTACAGTGTGGGTAAGGGAAAATTCCCCTTTCCCCACTGTAGTGCGATCTCGGAGTGAGAATAATAAAGTAGGGGGGTGGGGGGGCATGGGGGGGCAAAGCCCCCCTGCAGAAACGTAGATTTTTTTTTAACTACACATATACAGAAGCGCTTTTAAGTGCTTTCGTGTATGTGTGTTCAATGTTTTGTGATTCGGACATATGCTAGTAGAGCATGTGTCCTAGACCCATAGAGATATATATATATATATATATATATATATATATATATATATATATATATACATATATGTATATATATTAAGATATGAGTAATTAAGCCAGATGGACGCCTTATCTACTGTGGTTGGACAGTACAATAATTCAAGTGAATTTGATCCGCTCCACTAAACGGGGGGGGGGGGGGGGGTGGAGTCAAGGATGAATGAAGATAGACAACACAGATGGAATCTTATGGTGAGTACATAACTTCTTTATCTGATGTTGTCAATCTTCATTCCATCCTTGACAGATGGGACAGAGTCCCCAGCTACCTAGAATCTTGCATGGAGTCATGGAAGGATATTCCTGAGCACGATCGAGCCAAAACACAATCGTCCCCTACAGACCAGATCCAGTTTACATTGAGTAATAAAGGTATTGGGAGTAGTCTAAGTAGCTGCTGCACATATGTAGTTTATTGAAGTTCTAGACTGAAAGACAGCTGAAGTGGCTACAGACCTTGTAGAATGTACTTTGACGGGTTTAGGCAAAGTTAATTTGTTTTTATCATAAATAAATGAAATGTAGTCTTTCAGCCACATAGAAAGAGTAATCTTGCTGACTGCTTTGTCCAACTTTGTAGTGGAAAAGGAAACAAACAGTTGAATTTATTGCCTTATGTTCTTTGTTCTGTGAAGACAGAAACACAGTTGTCTGTGGGCACCTAATAAATGCAGGGCGTACTCCCCTTTGTTAGAATGACAGTGAAGAAAAATGGTAAATTAATAGTCTAGTTAATATTAGTCTCTGACACAACCTTGGCTAAAAAGGATGGATTCATTCGTAAATATACTCTGTCTTTATGGAAAACAAGGTAAGGAGGTTCAGATGATAAGGCCTGGATCTCTGAAATTATTCTGGTGGAGGTAATGGCTACCAAAAAGAGTGTATTCTATGATAAAAACTTCAGATCACATTCTGCAGAGGGTTCAAAAGGAGAGTGTATCACTGCTTGAAGTGCTATGTTCAAATCCCAAGGAGGAGTCAGATCTTTGAACTGGAGCTTTAACAGAAGAGTACCTCTGAGTAGTAATTTACAAAGTCTATGAGAGGCTAAAGAATGTTCATCCAAGACATTCTGAAAATTAGAGATGGCAGCTAATTGCAGTTTGATGGCGGAAGGAAAAGCTCCAGTGTTAAACAGAGTGGCTAAAAAATCTAGGACATGTTCTATGGAAGCTGAAAAGGGATCTATTTGCTTTTCAAGGGCTCAAATATTAAATCTGTTCCACTCCCTAGTATACAGTTTTCGAGTGGAAGGCTTTTGAGCCGATAAAAGGATGTGGTGTACTGGAGAAGAAATAGTGGGACGCCTGGCAATTAATGGAACTGGAAGAACCAAGCAGTTAGCCTGAGGTTCAAAATGTTTGGGTGAGCAGACCATCCAGAAGGTACAAGAGATCTGGTACTGAGGATCACTGTGTTCTTCAACCTGAATGCTTTTTGTAAAAACCTGAGAATTAGAGGCATCGGTGGAAAGGCATGTAGGTGACCGGGGGAGGGGGGACCAGTTGTGGAGGAGAGCATCTCTGGGTGACTTTCCCAGAGGGGGAATCGGCGTGAAGTAATTGCTGAACTTGCTTAGGGGAGACGTGAACAGATCACAGCAAGGTTGACCCCAAAGGAGGAAAATCTTCACCACTTTTTGATTGAGAGACCACTCGTGAGGCTGAAGGATGCATCGGTTCAGCTTGTTTGCAATCACACTGGAACTCTCCAGAATGTGTATTGCTATAAGAAAGCAGTTGGAAGAGAATGCGCACTGCCACACTTTGAGGGCTTCTTGACAAAGAGGATAAGACCTGGTTCCTCCCTGTTTATTGATGTACCAAATCACTGACATATTGTCAGTTTGAATTGCAATAGTTCTCTGAGGAAGAGCTGTGTGAAAGGCCTGCAATTCAAGAAGCACCGCTCTTATCTCCAGGACATTGATATGGAAGTTGGCCACTAATGGGGACCAAGTGCCCTGGACCATCTTGCCCAGATAATGCCCTCAACCCCATCTGGGTGGTGTTCGTGGTTACAATGGCTGTGGGCTTCAGAAAAACAAAGGGACAACTATGGAGAACTTGATCAGAATGCATCCACCAAAGAAGATCCATTTTGCAACAGTTGGTGATCAGGACTTGTTCTGACAATGGGTGATGAAGTATAGACAAATGGGAGGCTAGTAGCCATTGCAGAATTCTCATATGCAACCTAGATAGTGGTACTAGAGCTATAGAAGCTGCCATAGATCCCAAGACTAAACATGCTGGAACCTTCTTTTTGTGGATTAACTTTTGTACCTAAGCCACAATTCTCTGATTACATTCTGGAGGAAGAGATGCTACAGTTGTCTGAGTATTCAGTACTGTCCCTATGAATTCTAAATTTTGTATTGGGGTTAAACATGACTTTTCTAGATTTACTGTGATCCCCAGATGGGCATAGATGTTGAGGGTGAAGTCCTTGGCTGTTATCAACTGATACTTGGACAAAACAATTATGAGCCAGTCATCCAAGTATGGAAACACACAGAATTGCTTGTAGTCTCAAGTGAGCTGCTACTACTGCCATGCATTTGGTGAACACCCTGGGGGCTGTGGTGAGTCCAAAGGGCAGTACTCTGAATTGGTAATGACTGGCTCCCAGCCAGAAGCGGAGGAACCTTTTACATGGTAATATGCATCCTGAAGGTCTACTAAGCACATCCAGTCATCTTTTTTCAGAAAAGAAAAGATGACTGTACCGAGACCATCCACAAGTTTGTTTGCCAAACTGATTTGTTCAGTACACTGAGATGCAAATTTGGTCTCCAGTCCCCTGTCTTTTTTGGCACTAAAAGGAATCTTGAGAAGGTTCTGGATCCTTCTTGGGTATGGTGGGACTTGTTGGATGACTTTTTTGTCCAGCAGTTTTTGGATCTCTTGTACTACTGAATGCCTCAGATTGGGTGGAACATCAAGAATTTTCTTGTAAATGGGAGGGGTTGAGAAAACGGAATGGTATAGCCTCTGGATATGATTTGTTCTACCCAGGAATCTGTTATGTCTAGCTAGGCATTTAGGTGCAAGGATAAGCATCCCCTGACTGCCTCCAGAAGAAGAAAATTGGGTCATCCTTCAGGAACGCTGAAAGAGCTTGCCTGGAAAGGAATTCCCATAGCTCTGGTTTTGCAGACCACCTCTGCCACGAGGGTGGCATCTTCCATTTTGATTCCCCCCTCTGCCCCTGGGGGAACTCCCTCCATGTGTGTCTTGGAAAGGCCCTTGGGATGTTTTGAACCACATTTTTCCACCACTCCTCTGGTTCCTAGAAAAGGACCTTTGGGGGGGGGGGGGGGGTTGAAAAATGTATACCCACAGCAAAAAGGGTCTTACCATCTTTCCTACACCTGGACAGAGTTTCCTTCACTTTCTGGCCTAACATGGATGTTTCATCAAAAGGAGCACTCATAAAAGAAGACTTGAATGGTTTCACAAAATCACAAAGGCGCATCCAGGCATATCTCCTAATGGCTACATCTGTACCCGCTGCTCTATATGCCCCTTCAGCTGTATGTGCGATCATCCTCAAGGATGAAGTGGACACAGGCTCCAGGATGGCTAACTGGAAAGCCACTTTTTCGTGGACTCTCTCAGCAACAGCTCCTGCCAGAGTGTCTGATAACTCCTTGATCAGATCCCGCTGGAATCTGGTAAAATGTGCCAAAAAATTCAAGGACATTATTGCGCAGGTCAATGAAGCATAGACCCTCTTCCCAAATCTGCCCATAGCTTGGACTCTCTGATGGGCAGATGGACAGAGGAACTCTCCTCAGCCAATTCCTTTTCAGTGGCAGCCGCTATAACCATAGCATCAACTGCAAGAACCTTCACCCACAACTGTTTGTCTGCGGGTGCGAAAAGTATTTTGTCCGGTCTTTTGGGGGTGGACTCGATGGTATCAGGAGGCTTCCATGCCCACTGTGAAATCAACTGAATGAGTTCATCAGTGGGTGGAGTCAACCAAGAATGAGATGGGTGGATGCCGAATGCCTGCAGGTAAACAGACTCCTCAGAGAAAGGGTTCTCAGACTTACAGCCACCCCCCTGCTTCAGAATTTTCAAGATGTCTCCAAAGGACATATCTTCAGGGACTGATCATAAGGACCCTTCCCCCTTATCGAAATCTGTATCTTTGGTGACTGATTCCTGGGGGAATCCGCAAGTGCTTCCTCTTGCACTTCTTTCTCTGAGTGACCTCCTCAGTGGGATAATCTGGGAAGGTATCAGAAGATGACATTACCTGTGGCTGTAACACCTGAGGCTTCAGCACCCGCTGTACCAGTGGAGAGGCAGGAGGAATAGTAGAGCTAGGGGGGGGGTACCTGTTCCAAGGAGGTAAGCACTGACTGAATCTCCACAAGAGAAAGGGCCCTCTGCATAGCCTCAAAGGTCAGCCCGCCTGAAGAGGGAAGGGAGCCTGGAACCGAGAAAGGCTGCTTCAGAACTGGGGTTACTCCCCTCTCCAAAAATAAACTCTCAAGACTAAAGCCAGAGCATAACTAACTCAATCCAAAGCCCCGAGAAGCAGGGATGGCTCCAAAAAACTTGGAGTTGAAACCTGCTCCCCGGAACCGACAGGGTAAGCATGGCTCCTGGAGGTCTTCAGTTCAGAAATAACTTAAGAACTCAGAGTAACTTCTGGCTCCACAGAAGTGAACAACTCCAGAGCTGACACAGATGGTGTCAGCAGAACCAGAACAGAGGACTCTAAGACCTCTGAGGAGGTTAGAGGAGGGTAGTCAATGGGGTGAAGGAAGCATCAGTACCAAGACTCTATGAAATTGGTACCGAAGGTGAGCCTGAAAGCCCTCTGGCCCACAAAATGTTATTCACCAACCTCTCCACGATGAGTTCTTAAAGACTTTTGATGGAGCAGGCCAATAGGCTTCTGTAAAAATACTTTTGGTAGTTCCCCAGCAAAGGGATTTAATGATGGATAGTAAGATGTTCTAGGCAGAATGGTCTTAGTTGGTGTGACAGATGCCAATTTCTGTGCCAATGTCTTTGATGCCGAAGGACTCAAAATTGTAACTGGTGCCAAAAATGAAGTTGCCGTACCCTAGTGTCAGAAACAGAGGCCTTCTGTTCCAAGGGAACTTTTGGAACCAAGGTCTTCAATTTTTTTGGGTTTCAGAAGGAATAGACTATGCTTCTTTGATTTACTGACAGATGAAAAAAAGAGGAGGAAGATGAAATATCTGTCTTAGATTTATCATCAGTGGATAAGGCTTCTCCAAAGACTGAAGGCAAAAGTCCTTTTAGAGTTAACTTGTTGTGCCTTTCCAACAAAGCCCAGTGGCCGAAGGCGTGACAAATACTACAATCCTCCTGTAAGTGAAGGGGGCCAAGACAGTAGACATATAAGGAATGGAAATCTGAAGAGGGAATTTTATGGCCACAGTTCTGGCATTTTTTGAAACCAACCACAAAGATGGGAGGAAGTGCCACAATAGTATCCTGGCTGGCGAGTGCTGGCGGGAGCCAAAAAGTTCACGAAAACAAGCGGTGAGGTAACCTTGGCAAAAACAGTAAAAAGCCACGCTACTCCAAAGTAGTAAAATCCAATGGTTTAATAGAAACTGTACCACAATCCAAAGACAGAACAGTATCGTGAAACGCTAAAACATGCGTTTTTCGTTCAGGTCCCTGCCTGAACAAATCAATACCTAAATACCAGTATGAATGTGGTAAGCTAGTAAAGTAGATCACCCAACTACGTCATGTTCAAAAATTGTACAATTTCAATGGGGTATTGAAGAAAATTACAATAAAGTGTTACAAGAAAGTACTACAAAAGAATACTGCATAAAAATATATGATGATAAATAACTAAGATAGCAGTAATGGGTACCATCAGAATAGTTATGTTAGAAGGACATATACCTATCTAAATAAGCTGTTCAGTTTAAGAATACAAATGATTGAACAGTATTCATTAAGGCCAGGTTCTCTATGTGCTGCTAAACGTAACTGCCAACATAACTCTTTCTTTTCTAATTGTAACCTAAGTAAATTTTCATTGGGCAAAATGGTATTAGTAGGGCATACTTGATCGATGACCATGAAGTCAAAGCTGTGATCCACATTAGTGCCACAATGTTTTGCAAGGGCATTTTCATCCTTTCTGTTATTAATCGCATAACCATTATTGATTTGTCTAAATTCTTACTAAACATTTTTATCAAATTTCATAATTAATAATCTAAATGTACATATGTAATATACTAATTTTTGTAATTATCATATACAACTTTCTTATATATACATGTTTTGCACAATTACAGGTCAGGTAGGCATTGTTAGTTTGAACTATATATATATTTTTTGTTATAAGGTCATTACCAACTGAAACTGTTAAGCATGTAATATCATTAATGAACCTACATACGACATTTCATTCTTAATTATTGCTTAATTTATTTTAAACATTATATATATATATATTTTTATATTTCTTTATATTTTTTACATTATTAATGCACTACACAATTTTTTTGCTTTTTTGTCTTTGTATGTAGTACCTGTTCAGTTCTATATACATTCAAGGCTGGATATTTGTTTGTCGTACTTCTTAAATGATGTACTACCTGTTCAATGATGTACTGTGTTTTTAAATTTATTCCTTAGGAAGAAGAGTATTTAAAGTGAGACTGTTTGCAGCATTGCCGTAAGTCTGATGAAGTTCAGGCAGGGACCAGAAAAAAAAACGCATTTTTTAGCGTTTCACGATACTGTTCTGTCTTTGGATTGTGGTACAGTTTCTATTAAA
Source organism: Protopterus annectens (assembly GCF_019279795.1). Lineage (NCBI taxonomy): Eukaryota > Metazoa > Chordata > Ceratodontiformes > Protopteridae > Protopterus > Protopterus annectens. The sequence goes on along the minus strand of NC_056742.1, from coordinate 121,289,600 downwards.
CCATTGGATTTTACTACTCGAGAGGCGTGGCTTTACACTGTTTTCGCCAAGGTTACCTCACCGCTTGTTTTCGTGAACTTTTTCCCCCGCCAGCACTCGCCAGCCAGGGCTCCCGCCAGCACTCGCCAGCCAGGATACTATTGTGGCACTTCCTCCCATCTTTGTGGTTTGTTTTGCTGTTTAAAACATTTTTTGAAACCAGAAAGGGCCTTAACCTTATCAGTCATGACAGACAGAGAAATACAAGGAAAAAGTCAGAGAGAAGAAAGAAGAAATATATATGGGTCTAGTTTGTTTCATTGAAAGCTCATTTCACTGAATTTGAATTCACCCTGACCAAATCAGTGAAAGCTCCAGTTACTGAAAACTCATTTCAATGAAGTGAAGTAGTAGTGGCACTGTGTAGAGTACTGTAAGGCAAGTAAAAGGAATATGCCCTTTTCCCCACTGTAGTAAAGAAAGGGAAAATTTCATAAAATTTTGGATCATGTAGTAATTAATATAAATATAACATTAACAAGAGATTTTAATTGTGACTTAAGAAGAAAAAAGAAGAAGAGAGGAAATTATTAAAACATTTTTGAAGTTATAAAATGTGGAAATTTAAAGATTTGGAATAATAATTTGTGGATACATAGCTTAGGTGTATACAAGACTGAATATCACAAGGTTAAAATGGAGAGACACATGTAACAGGCTTTTCAGATCACTCAACCATAGGGAAAAGGAATAAAAAGAATAAATGAGAAATTATGCGATGAAAATGGAAAGCAACTAAGTATGCAATTATGGAAAGCTTGCATTTCCACTAGAGTGTTATAAAACTGGTCTGACTGGTGGCTAGCTTTTAAAGAAAAATATAAAAATGTTTTTTTTAGAATGGAAGTCAGATGTAAGAAAAGTTGAAAAAAATAAATTATAAAACAAAGTGTGTAGATGCTTTAAATGATTTGGAAAGATATGATTGACAGTATTATGTCACAGAACAAAGAATTTATGACAAGAATCAACAGAAAATTAAAGAATTATTATTTAAGAAAAGATATCACTTACAAGGTAAAAGTGAAGAGGTAGTGGCTTATTTAAGTAACAGAAGACTTGGGAGAAATGAAAGATTATACAGAACAGGTACGCAGATCTCCGGAACATATTATGAACATCACAATAAATTATGTAAATAAAATGTTTCCAGATAGAAAGGACAAAGAAAAAGAATGGCATGTTGAAAATTAAAAGAACAAGAAAATAAAGAATTCAAAAATGAGATTTCCTTATATGAATTAGGTAAGGTCCTTGGACAAATTAATTTACAGTCAGTTTCAGGGACAGATGAAACAGGACACCAATATTATAAAAAATGTTATGGACTGGCAGAAAAAAAACCTTCTTAAAAGTTTTGAATCAGTGGTAAAATTGAGGTTTTATGTATAATGATTTATGCAGTGGCATACTTACATTTGAATGGAAAAAGGAAGATAAAAATAAAGCTGAAAATTAGAGACCTGTAATAAGAACAACACAAATGAGATTTTTATGAAGAGAATGGAAAGTAAAATGAAACATCTTATGGAAGATAGTATATACAGACATGAGATTTAAATAAAACATTTGATACAAAACATCATGAACTTTTGTAAACAATTACGGACGATATAACATCAGTGAGAAAATTAAGAATGCATGCTGTTCTACATATAATAAAAATAAAGTAAGAATTTTAGTGAATGGATGATTAAGCAAAGAAACAGATGTAAAGAACGACATATGTTAGGGATGTCCTATGACTAGGATATTATTTACATTAGTTAGAAATGTATTAGTTAGAGATGTAAATTTGCATATGAAAGGTGTTACTTATATTACTAATGAAAAGATAAAATTTCCTGTTTATTATGCAGATGATATTATACTGATTATGAGAAACAGAATCTGAATTAATTTTTGATGAGATAAATCTCTGTGTTAGGAATAAGATTTGGAGGTAAAAATGTAAGTGAGGAACAATGGAATAGGATAATAGATGAAATAAAGAAACGTTTTTGTTTTTGGAATACTTACGAGCTATCATTTAATAAAAAGGTTTATTTAATCAATTCAGTTACACTGGGAAAGACTGTATATTTAGCTAGTTTCTATATGTTGCCATTAATCTATGAAAAAGAAACATATATATATATTTTCTTTTATTGAATCCAGTGAAGTAGAGTCTTATATTTGGATAAGGAAACTGAAGATTTAGGATTAATAAACCCAGTTGTTTATGCTGCTTCTTTAAAGTTGTGTAAAGTTTTGTTTTGGATAAATTATAAAAAAAATAAAAGTTAGTGGTAAATTTACTAAAGTACAAATATGAGTGGCATTGGGATATGTTAACAAGGTTTACAAATTCAAAAGAGGAAAAGAGTGTTTAATTGAAGAAATGAGCTGTTATCAAGAAAAATAATCTATTATGGAAAATAAAACTTGAAATAAAACTGAGAGGAAAGTGTGGTGTAAACATATCACGATACAATTGGATTATGTTAATCTTTAATCTAAGCTAGTTAGTAAAAAGGTTAAAGCTATAAAACTATGAAAAGCTTGGTGTAATAAGCAAGTAGAATGTCAAGATTTTTACAGTGATTAGAGATTAATAAATTACCAGTAAAAGGAATGTGCCATATAACAAAAAAAAAAAAAAAAACAGTGAAATAGTTTGAACATATTGTAGTAAAGAAAAACTATGTAACACATTTTCTTACAGCGTATAAGGGTTGCAAGATTGTTGAAAAGATTATATGAAGAATGGTTCTTTGAAAATATGAAGGAGGTAAAGGAAATAAATATGGATATGATTATGCAGGAATATTCTAGCCATAAAAATAAGGAATGTGAAAATAGATAAATTATTATTTACACTGTGTGTACCATTTGGAATGAAAGGATAAATGAAATCATGTTTAATGATAAATGGAGACTAGCAGTAATTTTGAGAAAAATTAGATGGTGGTTGTGGAAAAAAGAGTTGGGGTCAAGTAAAGATACTGAAGATATAAATCTAACGAAAAGTAATTATAAATATATTAGTAAAACTGATAAAAGTTTATTTTACTTTGTGTGGACTATTTGGAATGAAAGAATAAATTAAATCATATTTAATGGTAAATGGAGACTAGCAATAATTTTGAGAAAAATAGATGCTGGTAGTGGGAAAATGCGTGGTGGTCAAATAAAGATAATGAAGATAGAATGTCAACATAATAATGAAGAGTAAGGTGTTTATGATTGTATTACAATAATGAAAAGGAAAGGAAAATTATACACTGTATAAATTGTCAATATGTAAATATGTAAAGTTGTAAATACTATTATATTGTAAGTAATGTTTTAAATAAAAAATACTTTTTTTATTGTGACAGGAATGCATTTACGGCCATACTTCCTGCCTCTGTTACTGGTGTGGAAGCAGCTCAAGAAAGCTGTGCAGTAATGGAGGGGAAGGTAGTTATTCTGCTGGTGATAGCAGTATGAATTATCAATTGAACAGAAATCTGTTTTTTTAACAGGAAGCATCTTTATTAAATTATCATGTGTAACATAGGCAATGTTCCATTTATATAAATTAAAATAAACCATAGCAACACAATATTACTTACAAACATTACACATTCTAAACTGTGTCAACACAACTGTAGCTGCAAACATTATATATCACTTTTATTATAACCAGTCACTGTTAGTCAGCATTACATAGCTCATTCAAATCCTGCCTTCTTTTAATCCAGGTTCGTCCTCTGCAAGTATTGATCCCACAGTTCCCACTTTTTCCTATGTAATTTGCTGTTACCCTTTTCTAAAGATCCCAATTCCAGTTGTTTTATCTCTGTTACTATCTTCGCTACTTCTAGTAAAGTTGGTTTAGAGTTTGCTTTCCATTTTCTAGTAATTGCTTTTTTTTGGCAGCCATCATAATAGACTCAGCGAGGCCTTACTATGGCTAGGCAATTCTGATTCTGTATCATAGCTCAAAAATAATTTCCCCTATTACTCCAATTTGCTCGCCCATCTTCTCTGACAGGGTAGTCTGCAGGGAATCTTTAAAGTCTACCAACTCATTACACTCCCAGAAAATATGTTCCCAGCTACATCTTTCTTCCCCATCACACCTCCAACATTTGCTGAATACCTGAGGAAAAATTCTTTAGAGTCTGCTTGGGATATAATAATACCCATGTAAACTCTTCCAGGCAAAGATCTTAAATCTTGTAGACTTTGTTGCATATCTGGGAGACATATATATATCTCTCATTGTTTTTTTTGTGAACTGCTTATCTAATCTCTTTCCAATCCTTTCTAAACTCCTCTGATTGATTCTTATAGTTATCATGCAATATTTTATATGCTCTACTAATTATTCCTTTCTTCATAGTAACTTCTGTTCTAAAGTCTACTAAACACTCTACCAGTGCTGGACTTTCATTTAGGACCCCCTATTTCTTTACCTTTGCCTAAACTCTGATATCAATCCTTGATATGGAAGGCAATCTCTAGCCTGCAGTCCAAATAAGTTCTGGTATCTTCCCATTCTGTTACCTTTCCCTCTCTAGTTATTTGCACCCAATACCTTGGTTCCTTTGCCAGTTTTCTCCAATGTATTCCTGCCCTTCTTACCTATTGTCTGTATCCCTAATTGCAGTTGTCTGTATCAGCAGAGTCTGCTTTCTCCATTCCTGTCTTGGCTTAGTTCTTAGAAGACCTTCTACTACTTTATGAATATAATATTCTCTATGATTATTGTTTTTCTTCTTAAAGGTCTGCATCCAAAATCCCAATCTCTCTCTCAGTTACTTGAGCTTCCCTCCTGATCATCATCATTTCTTTTCACTTTGAATTATAGTTTTCTGCTTGTGCTCTGGAGAGGAGCCTTAACTGTTTTGCTCTGAAATACCTCTTCAACTCGGGTAATCCCAATCTGCCCTATTGTATTGGAAGAATAAGCTGATCCCACTTGACTCTTGCTGTCTTCCCCTACCAGATAAAATCCTTCAGCTCTTTAATTGCTATCTACAACTTCTCTTCTGGTTGATAAAATATGCCTGACCTGTGTATAAGACAAAAGGACTAAAAACATTTTAACTTTTTGTATCTTACTATCAATATCCATATAACAGAGCTTCCATTTTCTCAACATTGTATTATCTTTTGTTTAGTCTCTTCCCACATATCCTTAGCTGTCACACTGGTATCATTTTTAATACATACTCCTAAATATTTAATTTTATCATGTCCTCATAAATATGGATATTACTGAAACAATTCTTATGTGGGTACATAATTTACCACTATTGCTTTTGTTTTATCTTCATTAATTTTGTATCCCAAAAACATATCAATATGTTCCACAACACTGTAATGCCCCTTTCTGGTTTTGTCAAGCATAAAATAATGTCATACGCAAATAAAGTCAGCTTTTCTTGACTACTATACCAATTATATCCTTGAATTTCTGAGTCCCTTTTTTGTCAATGGTTCTAAATATAATGAAAATAACAAAGGGGAGAGAGGACACCTCTGCCTGGTTCCTCTGCTCAAGCAGAGATTATCAGAGAGAAACCCACCCACTTTAGCTTTCGCCAACGATCCTTCATATATCTTCCTAACCAACTTATAATTTTATCAGGGAATGTAAATGTTTCCAAAGCTCTCCTCATAAAATCCCAGCATACACTGTCAATCTTTCTCTACATCAAGACACACAAGCAACATTTGTATTTTCTAACATTCTGCTTCCCCCTGGATACTCTCTGTTCTGTTTATGTTGTCAAATGTTTGCCTCCCCTTCACAAAACCACATCAATCCATCTCTATCTATTTTGGCATCACTTTTACCATTCTTTCAGCTATTATAGACATCAACATTTTATAATCATAATTTGGGTCTATATCACTTAATCAAATCTCACATTGTCAAACACCTTTTAATCGAAATCACAAATAAGTGAATGAACTTTTCATCGAAGGTTTTTCTAGGGCAAAACAATAGTAGGCTATCCTAGCAACCACAGAAAAAACAGAAAACTTAACAACCACAGAAAAAACAGAAAACTTAAAACCTACCCAGGTGGGGGGCTTCACCCCACACCCCACCACCTCAACTCCAAGATCAAACTTCAATGCGGAAAAGGGCAAATTCCACATGGTGGCTAACCATTGTTTTCTTGTTCTTGTTTTGTCAGATTCCCCATATTTTGCAATGCTTTAATATCTGTCAGTCCCTCTAAATAATTCTTGTTACTTGTTAACCATATCTCCCTTTGTTTTATTTCCACCCTATTTTTAAATTCCATTTTAATTTTATCCCACTCCCTAGCTACACTTTCAAAAGCAGTCTTTATCTTCTCTAATATCTCCTGAATACCCACTTTCTTAAATTTCTCTTTTTTTAACAGATAGGTGGAAAAAGTGCCAGTGCCTCATTTTTATTTCATTACCCCGTGTTTTTATTTTAGTTATTATTAGCACATGATCTGAAATAGTTATTGGGTATGTATCAAGACCTTCAATTAAATGCACAGGTTCCTATGAAATGTAAATTCTGTCTAGCCTAGCCCGGTATTTGTATCTTGGGAAATAACAAGTAAATTCACTCTGAATTCATAGTACTAAATTCATATCTTCCATGCCAAATAGTTTCAAAAATGTCTTTAAGAATCTACCCTTCTTTGTTATATTTTCCTTTCTGGGCCTCCCAGGTACATCTTCATTTTTGCAAATCAAATTCCAGTCCCCCACCTATAAGTAATAGTCCTTCCTTGCTGAAAGCTGATTAATTCTATCAGAATGTTCTTAAGCTCCATTATAGCAGTTTTCAGTGGAATATAAATATATGTCAGTGTAATCCTCCTCCCTTGTCAGTAGTCCCTTAGTACTAAAAATCTGCCATTGTTGTCTTTTTCCCTCCCCTATTACTATTGGAACTCCTTTTGCAATGAATATAAGTTTTTCCTCTCTTCCTTTGCCCATGTATTCCACTGAATAAACATCCCAAAAACCTTTTCTTATCAAATTCACATGTTCAGTTCTTTCTAAGTGCATCTTCTATAGCATAACTATTTACACTCTACAATTTTAAGATAGCTGAATAATTTTTCTTTTTTGCATTTATTTGTGAGATCATTAACGTTTAAAGACATTACAGAAAGAATCATATTCTTGATGGATTATTATTCCCACCTTTTATATATAAAGCTTTTTTTTGTTAAATGCCTAGCTCCAGCTATTGTATTACATGCATGCAAAGGAAGGTCAATCTTGTATACAATTATTTCTTATCTCCATTTAAGCCTATGTCACATCTTGCAGAATTTTTTGTTTTACTGAAAACCCTCAAACAAAAATACACACAAACCCCAGTACTCCCCTAAAAGTACTGACTTAGCAATAGCACACACAACTATATATATCTTCAAATATTGAAGTTTTACCCTCCTAATAGGAACAAAAGTTCCAAGCTGACAGCCATACACACAGACTTGAGCTAAACAGAAAGAAAAATTTTCCATGCTAAGACGCATGGTAAAGCCTGTGATTCTATTAAGTCCTTTTTGGTTTTATCTTTACAGTTCTCCCAGCTGGGAAAACACTTGAAAGCTTTCAGAAAAAAATTTTCTCCAAGCCTTTTCTCTTTATCAGATATTCTGCTAGTGACATGAGAATCAGATACAGGACTATTTACTAGAAACAAGACCTCATAATATTTAATATTCTTTTTCATTTACTTGCTTTCTGTTAAATCTTGTTACTATATAAAGCTAATAACCTTAACCCAGTCATTCCCCTATGCAAGAACGAGAAAAAGCACACCAATTTTTCTTTTGTCATACTCTTTTAACTAGACCCCCCCTTTTTACATTGTAGTGCCTCAATTTCTTAAAATGAACAAGGAGAAAGAGAGAAGGGAGAAAGAAACAAAAGGAATAAACAGAAGCACCTATTTACATTAGTATCCCCATTACACTTAAACATAACTGAAAAAACTTTATAATATGCAACAAAAATCATCCACCACTTAAGTAATACTGTTAAGGAAAAACATTGTTTTACTTAAGAGTTAACTCTCTCTCTCCTCTTCACCTCTCCTGAGTATCTTTCTGAAGAATAATGACATGAAGTAGAGCATATGCTTTAGAGTCCCCCACAGGTTTAACAAAGTCCAAACAAGTGCAACATTTCCAGATTTTCTTGTTCTGTCCTGTTTCACAAATGTAATTACTGCTTTGTAAACTCACATGTCAATTTCCAAGTTACTGATTTTAGTTTCCAAACATTAACAACATGAAGTAGGGCATATGAGTCCCCTAAAAATTTAACAAAGTCCACGAAAGTCCAATATTTCCAGATTTTCTTGTTCTACTCCTGTTTATCTCCATCTCTCAAACCCTGCCTCTGCTTCATCTCCAGTGCACTCTCGATTCTTCTAGTCAACTCCTGTACTTTGTTCCCCCTACTAAACATTTTCCATTGAAACACTAGGAAATATTTCACTGGCACAGTCTCTTTGTGTTTTTTATTATGAGAAGACCAAGAAGCAGAATCTCCTTTTGTTTCACAACTCACGTTTTGATGGGCAAACTTTTGTATTTCTTCCTTAATATGTACTTCATCAAAAAATGTTTTTGTTCCTCCAGGGAAAACATAATGAAGATAGTTGGGTACAGCAGTTTGAATCTCATGCCTGTTTCTTGACATTCCCTATATAACAGAATAAATGTATTCCCCTTCTGCCTGGTGTACAATGAGTATTCATTCTCCACAAACACTCTGCTGTCTCCCACTATTAGTACTTTATCCTTCTGCCACAGTTTTGTTAGAAGCAACTCCTTCTGCTAAGATTGCATTTTTAATGTTAAAGGTATAGGCTGTTTTCTGATAGCCAGGTTTGGAGTGTACACATTATGTGCCCTTTCAATTAACAGTTCTTGTTGTGGAATACCAGTCCAGCTGCTTACTTGTGCTTTCATGAAATTAATACAGTCTGTTTCTTCCAGCTTTTCAGGTACAGCAAAAAAATCTCAGGTTTTCACTACATGCTCTGTCCTCTAATTATATTATTTTTTGAAACATCTTTTCTTGTGCAGTCTCATATTTAGTCAGCCTTTTCTTCATTTCAACCTCTGACTTTTTCAGTTTTATCATCTCATCTGAGTATCTGTTTAAAGCTTCTTCCATTTTTTCCAGGCTTTTATTGTTTGAGTTGATATACTCCATCACTGTTTCATTTATTTTAATCAGGTCTGTATGCCATTGCTTTATACTTCCCTCAGGGTCATGTCTGGAGCTTGCACTTCTTTTTGCTGAACAGCTGCAGTACTTTTCCCAGTCACTGTTTTTTCATCACCTTTTGTAGTTGATTTTCCTTCAGGTTATCTGTATTTCTTTTTTCCTGGCATCCAGGCGGTGCACTTACTAGTCAGTTACTGAAATTTACTCAGAAATCCAGGTCCACTGACTTTCTCTGCTAAGTTTCTCTTTTCACAATGGGAGAGCCAGAATTAAGCTGCTGCTTAATGTGTACCCTGGCCATCTTGAAAGAACCAACAGAAAACTGTTGGAAAGTGAGTGGATAGTATAAATAGTCAACATCTATCTGACTTTAAACCTCAGGATTTTGAAGAAATTGTTGTAACTGAAATTTCTAATGGATGTTTTACTGATGAAAAAGTGGTTGGTTTATTGAACAAAGGTAATCCAAGTAATCATAGAGAAGAGTCTGAGATTTTGTGGTTGCATATGATGATAAAGGTTTTCAGAATGGGCAGTGAGTTGGGAGGAAAGGAAATGAGTTGTGAGTTCAATGGACATAAGGTTATAGGTGGGAAGAATTTTGAAAAATAGTATGCTGATGAAGTTTGAAAAACAGAAGGTACTGTAAACTTTATTAAAAAAAGAAAAAAATGGTTTGTTCAGATAAGAAAGAAGAAATAATAGATATTTTGTGTAGTATAATCTAGTGTTACTTTTGGGTTTTGAAGTAAAAGACATGATCTTTGACTCAGTTGGGGAAAGAGACATTTTGTGACTTAACATTTGAGACTGAATACTTAATGGAAAGAGTTTTGTTTAACTGGGGAAAATGAATGTTATACATGGAATGAATTTATATTTTCTGGGCAAGTTATTTAACTAAAATGTGTTTATTCACATTCACACTGATGAAATTGAGTTAAAAGTTGCTAACAATTATTTTTCATTCATGTGTTATTCAGTTTTAGATATTGTGAAAGTTAAAGATGAGGCAGGTATTTGGAATATGGGTTGATGGGAGCTGGATGTTTTCTTAAATATGAAAAAAAATGTGATAAAGTATTTACCAAGGGTTATATATGTAGATGATAACAGATGAATAATTAGGTATATGGTATAGTCAAAAACTTTTTTTTGGGGGGGGGGATTTCAATCATCTAATCTAATAAATGCATGAACAATAATAGGATGTAATTAATGTCAGGAAAGGTCATGTAATAAGTAAGTGTATAAAGGAATATAGAATATGTAAAAGACCGCAATTTTGGTTTGATTGTAAAAAGAATAAGTGCTATAATGTCAAGCAGGATGATTAAGAAAGTATTGTAATGTCTGGAAGTAATGAGGAAGAGTCTATATTAAAACAATGAAAACTGAAAATATTGAACGCTCGATTGAGTGAAAATGCAGGTAAGCGACATCGATATTGTGAGATCACGGTACAGTGAAGATCGGAAAATCTGCCCTTTCCTCACTATAGTGCGATCTTGGAGTTGGAATATATTTTTAAGGGGGGGTGGGAGGTGCAGCCCCCCACAATAGCGATTTTGAACATATGCGTTTTCGCTCAACTGAGCATTCGATATTTTCAGTTTTCGTTGTTTTAACACAGACCCATGAGGAAGTACTGAGAATGGGATAAAAGGTGTTACTGAAAAAGATGATGAAGCGATAAAGGATGACTTAAGTAAAATGTTATATTTCCAGAGGATGAGGTAACTGTACTGAAGAGTGTTCAAAATAAGGAAATTGAAAGTTGTAAGTCAGAAGTTTGTGAAGGGAATGCAAAGGATCTTAGTAAAAGAAACAGAAGATTTGAAAATACATCATCAAAGATTACAAAGAAAGGGAAGGAGTAGTTTTAGATGTGTTTCAGTAATTTTAGATTGTTTTCAGTAAGTGTGAATGATATAATTTGTATTGTTAGAAGTATAGGGATACTGGAATGGTGTGCGGAATGTGAAACAGATATTATTCTTTTACAGGATATAAGACTCCTGACAAGTGAAGGAAGACTGCAGAGAGAAAAATTGTGGAGTGGAAAAATAATATGGAATTTAGGAAGTGAATGTTGTTCTGGATGGCTGTATTGTGTAAAAAGTGATAAAAATATTAGATGTAACCCTGGTAAGGATGTGAAGGTAAACTGTTGTGGATATGTGGTGGAGCGAATATGTTTACAGAATTATAGCATTATAGGCACATACAAATGGCAAGGAAAGAGAATCTGTTTCAGCAAATATTAGATTATATGATGGTCAACATAAAAATTACTATTTCAGAAGACTTTAATTATTGTGATTTAAGTGGAAAATGTAAAAGAAAAGGAAAGATGTTAAAAATAAGAGAAGTAATAAATTGTAGTAAGTTAGATGTGTGGAACAAAACTCAATTGACTTATAGAAGAGGGGCATTTGGATGCGTAATTGATTATTTTGTAACATCAGAAGGTCTTGGTGTAGCAGACAATGATACAGTAGAAACAGTTTTTCAGATAATTTAGCAATATGGGTGGAGGTAATGGAAGAAAAGGTGATATTAAAATACAAAAGGGAGTAATAAGAATAAATGAATAATTCTGGGATAAATTTGGATAATGGCAAGCATTGCAGTTATGGAGGGATCAGATTACCACAAATGACTTTTATAAAAATTGGTCTGAATGGTGGAGTGGTTTTAAAAAGAAATATAAAAAGTGTTTTTCCCAATGGCTGGATGATATAAAAAAGGAAAAGAAACTGAAATATGGAAAGATGTATACAAATGTACTAGAACAGTTAGAGATTAATACAAGAGAGTATTATGGCATGGAAATAGAAATATTTAAAAGAAATCAAGAACAAAATAAGGCATTACTGTTAAAACAAGGATATTATTTATAAGGAGAAGGAAAGAGGGAGGAGGTATCTGCATATTTGGGTAAAATACTAAAGGAGGATAGTAGCATAATGACTGAAATAAAAAATGTAAAAGGAGAACTAAAAAGAACACTAGAGCACATTATGAGTATTATAATACTGCATGTAGAAAATATGTATGAGAGTAAAACGAAACAAAATAGGAGAGAATGGAAAGTAAAAACAATTAAGAACGAGTTAAAGAAGAATATGAAAAATAAATTACTATTAGTGAATTGTATGATGTAATTAGGAAAGTAAATGTTGATTCAGTATCAGGTCGAGATGGTAGAAGGTATGAGATTTACAAAAAAATTAAGGGATTGGGAAAGATTGAGTTTTGTAAACATTTTGATTGATTGGTTGAAAAAAGACTTTGTTTATGAAGCGCTATGGAGTGGGACATTATAATTTATATGGAAGGAATATGAACAGAATGAAAAAAATGGTGGCCAATCACATTAAATACTACTGATTATAACATGTTTATGAGAATAATGCAAAGGGTAATGGAAAGAAGAATAAAGGGCATTATGTAAGAAAGTATATATGATATAAAAGGGAAGGGATGCCAGGAATTATTATTTATGGTTCAAGAAATTGTGGATTATAAATGATGATGTGAAACTTATAGTAGGTGATATTAATAAGGAATTTGAAACAGTAGGACATGATGCTTTGTGGGATGGTATGGCAAAGTATGGAGGAGTGTGTGCATGTCAGCATACTCACCGTGTGAGAGTGCTTGTGATTGGGTGGCTGAGTGCATGAATTGTGGTATAAAACAATGATGTCCCATGAGTGGGATATTGTTTGTCTTAGTAATGAATGTGATAGTGATTGAAGCAGCTTATGAAATGAAAGATGATAAATATGTGATGCAAAAGAAGTGGTGATTCCAGTAGTTTTGACATATGCAGATGATACAGTTGTGGTTGTTAAGAATAAAATATGGATAAGGGAACTGTCTATCTGAATGGATGTTTAAAGGAAACAGTAGTGACTTCAAATAAAGATAAAAGTAAGGTATGGGTGACGTCGTGACAACTGAATGAATGTATTTTTCAATGAATGAAGTATATTTGTTAGGGATAACATTTGGGAAAATTGATGTAGTTATGAGGTAATGGGAGGGTTTGATAAAAGAAAGGAAATAACTATATCTAATGTGGAGGACTTATAGATTAGCATTCAAGGAAAAAGTTTATCTGGTGAATTCTCTTTTAATAGGAAAAATAACATATATGTCAAAAAGTTTATATAATCCCAGAAACTATGAAATAGAATTTGTAGAATTAGTGTTTTCGTTCACACTGGTGTCAGTGAAAAAGCAGTGTATTATATATGAGTGAAGATGAAGGGGAGGTTGGGTGTATTAAACCCAGTTGTTTATTCTGCTTCTTTAAACATGTATAGACTATCAAAGTGGGTAAATGAAGAGAATAAGAAATTAATACTGAAAATTTCAAATATAACTACAAAACATTTTGGGAGATGATGAGAATAAGAAAAATAGATACATATTATATAAATTAAATTAAACATTATCAAGAAAAAATACTAAACATGAAAAATTAATATTGATGATATAGAGAAAAATAGAAGGATGTGATATAATAAAGTGCTGAAACATTATTATTATGTAAATCCATGGAAACAATTTACCAGAGGAAGTTAAAAAAGCCATTAAAGTAAGGAGAAAGTGGTGTACTAAGATTCTACAATGTCAGGATTTCCTATGGAGACTGGTAATGAAGAAGTTATCTGTAAAGGGGAATAGGCCATATAAAAAGAAAGAGTTGACAGAGTGTGTTTATTTTGTGGGGAGGAAGAGAAAACCGTGCATGCATTTTTAAATGTAAAAGAGTGGTTAAACTCTGGAAAAAGTTGCATGAAGAAAAATGTTTCAAGACTCTTAATGATGTAAACAATTACTATGATTAGATATGTATACTAAAAAACAAAGAATGAATATGTGAGAAAGGTAGACAAACATTTGTTTTAAGTACTATAGGTTATTTGGAACAAAAGACTGATTTAAATTTTGTTTAATGGAAAATGGATTTTGGCTGATATATTACAAATAAAAACATTGTGGTTGTGGATGAAGGAATGGGGTCAATTATTGAAGAAGAATAATGATGATGGCACATATAAGTTATGCATAGTTATGATGAAGAACAGGTGGGAACAAAATATTCTGATCTGCAGGATGAGGAATGACCCCCTGGAAGGAGGAATTTTCTCATACTGCCATCTGTAACCCTGATTAATGATTTTCAGAATACAATTGTCTGAAACAATCTGTTGCCAAAGGGAAAAATGAATTTTAGACTTTCTGGAAGAGAAAAGGGTCCAGGGTGGGAGTGGGGGTTACAAGTCACAAGATCTCTTGAATCGTCATTCAGGCTTGTTGGAGTGTCCTTGATTTTGGGAGGATTGAGACTTCTTTTTTGAACCCCCTTGCCACTTCTTAAACATCTGTTTACCTGATTTCTGCTGACACTGTTTATTCTGCTTTTTGCTAACTATCTCAGAAGAAAAAAATCCCTTGGGCAATTTGGAGAAGGAGGTCTAAAAAATCTTAAAGATTACATAGATTCATAGATTCATAGATTAGTACTAAGCTAACTGCTCTTGTGAGCCTTTTTAAGCCTAGCCAATTATCCCTTGTGAGACTCAAACCCTGCACCTTGTGTTTGTAAGGCAAACACCTTAACCATTAGGCCACCCTCCCAACCATGTATCAGATTGTCCATTTCATCGCCCTTTTTGATCACTTCAACAGTAAAGTGGCCAAATATTAAATCTCTATCCGAAGGAGAACTTAAAATATCATTTTTACATCATCTGGAAGGTTCTGAGAATGCAGCAAGGCAAACCTTAAAATTGTACCAGTGGCCATAATCCTGGAAGAAGTATCAACAGACTCATAAAGGGACTTTCAAGATGGCTGGAGACTGATCAACAACTTAATTTCAGCAAGGCAAACCTTAAAATTGTACCAGTGGCCGTAATCCTGGAAGAAGTATCAACAGACTCATAAAGGGACTTTCAAGATGGCTGGAGACTGATCAACAACTTAACTTCAGCTCTCCCAGTGACAAAACAGAAACTGAGAAGCAAGAGCCAGAGCTATTGTTAGCTTGAGTAAAATTCAGTTCTTGCCTAGTAAGTACATTACCTTGATGCCAGTAAAGAGGAAACAAAAAGACCCTGAAAGAAAATAAACTAGAAAAAGTAAAGAGAAATCATTTGGAAGAATCCTGTAGTTATTCAGTAAAAAGCAATTCAAGCTCCAGCTTTGGTGCAAGACATGTCTTCCTGTAATCTAGATGAAAAAAATAAGTCAAATGTGTTCAGAGCTGATTACAATAAATGAAACACTGAAGGAGTATATCAACTGAAATAGACTGAAAAAAATGGAAAAAGCTTTAAACAGATATTCAGATGAGCTTTTAAAACTTGAAAAAATCAGTCAAAACAAAGAAAAGGCTGGCTGAGTATGAGACTGCTCAAGAAGAAATGTTTCAGAAATGGTAGAATTAGAGGCCAGAACACATAGAAGGAACAGAAGGAACAAATTATTAATTTTATGAAGGCACAAATAAGCAACTGGACTGGTAATCCACAGCAGGAACTGCTAATTGAAAGGGTGCACTGTGTGTGCTCCAAACCTGGCCATGAGAAAGCAGCCAAGACCTTTACTATGAAAGATGCAAACCTACCAGCAGAATGACTTGATTCTGATAAAACCATGGCAAACAGCAAAGTATTAAAAGTTGGAGACAGGAGAGTGTGGAAAATGATTATTCACTGTATACCAGGCAGAAGAGAAACACATTTATCCCATTAATCAGGGAATGCCGAGAAGCAGGTGTGAGAGTTAAGCTGCTTATCCAGCTGTCTTCAGAATATTTTGTTCCTGGAGGATCAAAGTCATTCTTTGATGCAGAAGAGGCTAAGGAGGAATTGAAAAAGTTTGTCCAATAAAATGGGAGCCATCAAGCAGAAAGGGACTCTGCTTCTCACTCTTGTGAAAATAAAAATGAGACAGAGAGACTTTGCCAGTGAAATATTTTCCATTGTTCCAAAGGGAAATGCTTGAGAAACAGAGAAAAGCACAGGAGTTGACCAGAGGAATCGGAGTACCTTGGAACTGAACCAGAATCTGTACTTGGGAGATGGTGGTGAACAGGAAGAAGATCAGCAACATGGAAATTAGTGAATAAATGAGAGAACTGCAAAGTGTCAATCACCATGCCTGTCAAATGTCCTGATTTTCACAGAATGTCCAGATTTTTGACTCATATTTTGGTCTGTTTCTTATAAAATTGTGTTTTTTTCTGACAAACCATTGGCAAATCATTGAGGATCAAAATCAGAAAATAATGACAGACATTTGTGTTTCAGACTACATATCCTTCAGAAAATTCATGGTAATATAAAATATGTTATTCTATCAAATTTCTAAGTTAAAAAAAAGAACACATGTCAAAGAGCATCCGAACCAAAACGATTAAATTACCAATTACCCTGGATTAAATGAGAATATTTCTATTATTAGCAAAGTGAAAAGTAGAGCCAATATGCTTTAAAAGTCATATTTTCATGATCTATGTATGCTTTTTGGAGGATTAAGTGTATTTTACATTCTATAACTTGTTGCGGCTTGTTTCTGTGCCCACTGTATTTTATCATTCAATTACTTCGTTTTTTGAATGGGATACAATGAGTGGTTGATTTAAGTATTAGTTGTTTTTAAATTTCAGTGTTATCAGTTGCAGTTCTGATGATGTCCTGAAGTGACGAAAGCGCTTACCCTGTGCTTTATTTTCTTTTTTCTGTATTGTGTTCATTGAGTTCCATTTTATTAAAGTATTCTGGTTCAGACATTCTTTGATGTGTTTTTTTTTTTAATTTGTTTTTATTTTCTATGTTAGTATCCATGGAAAGTCCGTTGCTTTGTTTTTAACTTTCTAAGTTTATAAGAGCAATATTTGAATTTGTCCATATTTTTGGGCATTTGTACCCCAATTCATTATGGCTTTTTCCAGATTTCTAGCTCTAAGAAGTTGAGAAATATGTCACTCACACTTGTAAAAAATGGCTATGTAAGAATAAGTGGAAATAGTAGACTTTTGCTGACTTTGTTTAACTTGAGAGGAACTGAAAATCATTTTCCTAACTTCATATCATAAATGTTTGTAAGGTCTCTGAGTGGCGGGTAGGAAGAAGGAAAAGCTAATTTTTGTTCTGAAAAGTATTTCTGTGAAACTTTTCAAAATGTAATTTGCATAGTTTATAGTAGAGTATTTTAGTTGTCCTTGTATGTCATAAAGTTACTAAAGTAAACACAGGACTTTTTTCTTCTCTTTTTTTTCTTTCTTCTTTTTTGGTATTAAGAAATGTAGGCATTACATTGTAAAAAGAGAAGAAAACTAGACAAAACATGTTTAAGTTAACAGGCTGTAATCTTGGGTTGTTGAGTTGGGAGATGGTGTGTAAAAGGGGGAACACTTTATAATCCCTAAATTCTGAAATATTGAATTTCAGAATCCCAAAAGTATAAAGCCGAAAGCTCAAAACTCCGAAACACCAGAAGAGCGAATTTCAAAATCCCGAAGTTCAGAGATGTTGAAATAATGCTTCTGGTGTTGCGCTGTGTGAATGGATAGGTGGAAGTTCAGGTAAGTATTTATGTTTAAGGGTTTTGGTTAGGGGCTTTAGTGTGTGTCAGTGTGTGTTGTGATTGTGATGTGTGTGTGTGCGAGGGGAATGTAGGTGTGTGGTGGTGTTTTCGTGTGTTTGTCTGTGTAGTGCGACCTTGGAGTTAGTTATTTAAGTAGCGGGGTGTGGGAGGCAGTAGTGCTGGTTTGTGTGTGGGGGGAAGGTGTGTGTATGTGTGTGGTGTATGGTTAGTGTATGATTCGCGATTTTAAAATTCGTGCTTCTGGGGTTTCGGGATTGTAAGGTTTCAGCTTTATGATCTTGAAATTCTGAAATTCGATATTTCAGGATTTCAGGATTATAAAGTGAACCTGTGTAAAAGTACACAGATCAGATTTTTGCATTGGTGAATGGCTGGATTAAGACCCTTGGCTTAATCTAATACATTTTAAGTGGAAACAAGTAAATATGAGAACACCGAATATAATGAAAAGTTTTCTTTTAGCAATAATGATTTAGCTTCTCTTTCAGGCTGCAGTCGAAGACTACATTTTGCTTTTTTCTCTTGTGTTTCCATGGAGACATGAAGATAATAGGACAGCAAAAATGAGACCACTGGTTTTTCAAGGCTGAAAGTTAATGACTTCTAGAAGCATGCAAGTTGTTTTCACATCTGGGAGAATAAAGATAATAAAGATCAGACACCAATTAGTGTTAATAGAAGCGCTGGCAATAACATGCATCTTGGCATGGATAATCTCATTTTCAGGTTAATTAGGGCCTCTATTAGCAGCTGTCTATTTTGAACAAATGTTCCTATTAGGAGGATTTAACTTCATTACTTGAAGATGGACATAGGTGTCTATGTTTGTATTAAACAGGTTATGAGGATGTTCTGGGGGAGGTTTTTTGAAAGTTTTTATTAAAACGAAAAGCCTTGAAAAATGTGACATAGGTTACATTGCTGATAAGAAAAAAATATATAAGGGATTATAACCTTTCAAATATTAATGGGAACATGTATCGTAAAAGCTGGAAATAGACATTTAAAAAATCTCCCATGTATAATAGGTGGGAATAATGACTTCTTACCATAATTGTGACACTTTCCATATTATCTTGAACTGTGTATTGACAAAAAGGAAAAAAATAATTATATTAAGAAATGCACAGTGCAAATAGCAATAATACAGGAGACATGTTTGGAAAGACCTGATCATGTGAATTTGATAGAAAAATTATTTCAAGATTGATATTCTTTCTACAGAGGTGACTTGGTGGTTAGGCAGCCATTGTGGTGTAGGTGGCTGTGGTGGTTCAGCAGTTAGCATTGTTACCTCATTGCAAAAAGTTCTCCAGTTCGATTCTCAACTTAGGTGCCTTCTGTGTGGAGTCAGCATGTACTCTGTGGTTGTGTGGGTTTCTTCTGGGTGCTTCAGTTTCCTCCCACATTCCAAAGACATGCAGTAGGTGGATTGGACACTCTAAATTGCCCATAGGTGCGAGTGTGTGTGTGTGTGAGTGAGTGGTACAGATATATTACCATGGCAGGGCTAGCCACCTGGTGGTGTAAACTTTGGCTCGAGATGACTGTCACTGTTGAAGTGACACCCCATCCCCATGTGCAAAATGGAAAAAAGGGGTTGAGGATAGATGGATGGATTCTTTCTACAGAATATCACAGACAAATGAAAAAGGAGTACTTATATTAATTGCTAGAGGAGCTTGAGTGGTGACAGAAGAGGAAAAAAAAGATAATGGCAGATTGTAGTAGTAAAGCGCTACTGGCAAGGGATAAGGATTACACTGGCATGTATTTATAGTCCACCTAAAACTGCTATTATGGAGCTTAAAAATGTTCGGAGAAATAATCAGCTTTCAGTAGGGAATACTACTTATATGTGAGGACAGGAATTTGATTTGCAACAATAAAGCTGTACCTGGAGGCCTATAAGGGAAAATATAACAACAGAGGGTAGATTTCTGAAGAAATTTATTAAAATATTTTGCATGAAAGATGTGAATCAGGAGTAGGAGCTCAGACAGAATTTACATAGTATTCCCTACAGTAAAATAATTGGGCTAGACTAAACAGAAATTATATTTCACAGGAACATGTCCATTTAATTGATAACTGTGATGCACATTGAATAACTACTTCAGATCATGCGCCAGTAATTACTAAGAAAAAAATGCAGGGTAATGAAGTAAAGATGAGACATTGACAATTCTCCACCCACCTATTAAAAAGAGAGGAATTTAAGGAATGGGAAATGGAAATTATTGAGAAGTTATTAGAGAAGACTGGAAGTTACAATTAGTGAGAGGGACAAAGAAAGTGAATTAAAAATAGAGTAGAAATAAAATAAAAAGAGATCTGGTGAAGAAGTAGTAATAATTATTTAAAGGTACTGAAAAAGTGAAGGTATTACAAAATAAAGAGAATCTCACAGACAGAGAAGAGACACAACTAGAAAGTGCTACAGAAAAAAATACAGGGGTACCTGGATAATACGCATGAGATTGGAAAAATTGCTATTAAGCAGTTGTTTTTTTCATAATGACTCCAGAGCACAAAAACTTTTGGCAGAATGACTTAGGCAACAGAAAGTAGAAAGGTTTTTTGGTAAGCTTAGGGAGCCTATAAAACAAGGAAAATAACCAGAGATCATGTAGAGACATTAGAGATATTTTGGAATTTTATGAAAATTTGTATAAAACAGAGCAAAAGGGAAAACAAGAAAAAGCACAAATGGCAATATGAGTTAAGTATGTCATGGTTAAAGGCAGATGAGGATAAACAACTAACAGTTAAAATAGGAAGACATGGAATAAAAATGGTGATGCACAACCAATCTGGAGGAAAGTCTCCAGGAATACATGGTATTCTGGTAGAAGTCTGGAAGCTAGAAAGGAAGAAAGTGATAAAGATCTGGAAGGTTTTGTTTAACAGAATTTTAAAAGAAAGGAGTCAGTACTGCTTGATTTGCTTCTAACTTCAGAATACCTGCCTAAATACTTCATCCTTAAATTTTCAGGGTCTAAGTATTAGTTTCTCTTCACGTGTTTGGCAGACCTCTGTACAGACTCAGACACCTTAAATGACATTTTTCCTGTAAAAGCACAATTGAAAATTCTCCAATAACTAGTTACATACAGGACTAGTTTGTAGAGACAAGCACTGTGTACATAGTTGAAAACTGGATACTCCTAACGGTGATAGATATTCTCACTCTGTCTAATCAGTAAAAAAAGGGTCAGTTGCCATGGACACAAACTTTCTTACAGTCTCCGTTACTGGCTTGGTGGATATGGGGATCCTGAGGCAATGTAGAAATTGCCTCATGTTTGCTAACAACCAGTTAATTCTCAAACAAACTGATATGGTATGTGAGAGATGTAGTTACACAATACCACAGGAGGCAAAGCTCTCACATAAAAGTACTCAATGTCAACAAGGTTTTCAGTAGTAAACATGCTGAACCCATCATGCACAATTCAAAGCAGACATATCAACCCACATATGCTGAGGCACTTAAATGTAACCTTCCTAAACCACAAAGACCTCCTAGTCGAAGTACATATAACAAATACCCTCAGCAGCCCCAAATACGCTATTTCAAAACAACACTCATATCATCTCATAGAGCTACATCTCATCAAACCTCTACCTCTAAGCCCATAAGGCAAGCCAGCATACAATCCAACATTCTAGTCATCGGAGACTCCATCATGAGACACACTGATGTCCCTCTCACCAGGCCGAGTAAGGAGAATGTTACACTCAGTTGCTTATCAGGGGCTAGGATCTGCCACATTAAGCATGCACTCAGGTCACTGGACCACAATTACCAATATGACTCAGTGATAGTCCACGTGGGAATAAATCACCGGAGACATACCTCCCTAGACTATATGAATAGAGACATCACGGAGCTCTCGGAATATGTGTCTCAGGCTGGTATGAGCCTATTATTGAGCAGCATTTTACCTTCTCCAAGGATGATGCCACAATATGAACAAAAGATGACTGACTTTAATAATTGGCTTAGCTTCTGGTGTCATTCTAAGGGGGTGCAATATTTGTCAGCATGGAAGGAGATGGTCAACAGACGATGCTGCCTTGCAAGGGATGGTCTACACATCTCCCCTCTAGGCTTTTGAATATTAGCTAAAACATTGTCTTCCCCATAGTGCCTTTTTTAGGCAATGCCAAACTGAAAGTATTTCCAACATAGTAAATCAAAACCAAGAAAAATCTAAAGGTATTACTTCTCAATGCAAGGAGTCTAAGCAAAAAATTCCACTCCCTAGAAACCCTTTTTACCCTAGAGAATTCTGATGTCTGTGCGGTCACTGAGACATGGTTTAAAGCTGTGGACAGCACACCAACAGTGCAAGGTTATAATGCCTTCCACACATTTATGCCAGCTACTTGACAGGAAGAGACTAAAGGTGGAGCTGTCTCTATTTACATCAAAATTATTTCAAAGCTGGTCAGATAGGACAATGCAGTTGAGCTGCTCCATGTTCAAATCACCATAGGTAAAATCCAATACCACTTCTTTGCAAGCTACAGGTGCCCCTCTATGACTTAGGAAACCCATAACATGTATTTAAACTTATTAGAAACACTAACCATCCAACCCAATACCATATACATGGGTGACTTTAATTACCCCACTCATCATCTTCTTCTTTCGGCTGTTTCCTTAGGGGTCGCCACAGCGGATCATCTGTTTACATTTCTTTCTGTCCTCTGCATCTTGCTCTGTCACACCAACCACCTGCATGTCCTCCTCACTACCACTTACCACACTATTAACTGAGAATCCTATAAGACACCAAATATACATGTGCAGAGATTCCTGAATTTTGTCAAAACAAACTCCCTGAACCCACAGCTAAACCTGGAATATTCAGGAACTTTTATAAGGCTAACTTCCTGCTATTAAATGTGAATCTGGCAAATCTTCAAGCCCCCTTACACCCTGAGAACACTGCTGCCTATGCAGAAGTGTTCACAGAAACCCTGTACAATCATGTTAATAGCTGCAGAGAGGCAGCTGTACCCACCAGGAAGAAGTACAGAACTATCTCAAAAGAAAAGCCACCCTGGTGGAATCACAAAATCAATAGGCTGTACAACAGGAGGAAGAAAATCATGGCAAAAATTAGGTGAAGCACCCAGCAGGATAAAAGCACTCTCATCAAACTAAACAAACAACTCAGAGGACAAATACAGTCTACCAAAGCCAAATTTGAGGTAAGTTTGGCCTTTCAGGCCAAGGACAATCACAAAGCATCCTTTAGCTATGTCCACAACCTCAAAGGCAATACACAATTGTGTGCAGAGCTCATTGTAAATGGAACCACCTGAGCCAGAAGATACAGCAAACCTCCTGGCTGATAAATTTAGCTCCAACTTTACCCCTCTCTCCTCCTCAATCTTCCCTCATGAACTATCATCAAATATAACTCTCCCTAATATCACTATGGAACAGTTCCTTAATGCTCTCTCTTAAGACCAAGAACACTGCATCAATGGGCCCAGACAATATCCCTGGATGCCTTCTAAATAGCATGAAATATGAACTCTCAAGGTCTCTGGAATTACTGTTTAACTGTAGCCTCCAAACAGGCTTTGTGCCTCATGAATGGAGAAAGGCAACAGTCATCCCTCTGCACAAAGGTGGGCCATCTAAATACCCTGGAAACTACTGACCCATAAGTCTCACTAGTCTTGTATGTAAAGCCATGGAAAGAATTATCATGGAGATTACCAATAGAGATATAGTAATCATGCAGACACTGGACCCAACCGAGTTTTGTTTCGTCAAGGGCAGATCATGCCTACTCAACCTGGTGGACTTCTTTGAGAAGGTTAGCAAAGCAATGGATGAGAGCAAAACTGTTCACACTGCGTACCTTGACCTAGCCAAGGCATTTGACACAATATCCCACTCGGGCATTGTTGACAAACTCAAGAGGTTAGGTACAAACCCGTATGTCACCCGGTGGATAGCCATCTGACTCTCAGACACGACTCAGGAAGTTAGAATTGGGGAGTCCCCATCTACAAAGAGGTCAGTCACAAATACAGTCCATCAGGGATCTGTCCTTATTTCTTAGAAGTCAAGGCCAATGTCAGTGGTCTCTGGCTGACTAAATTTGCAGATGGTAGCAAATTAGGAGCTGTCATTGAATCTCACACTGACACAAATGCTATCCAAAAGGGGCTGACACAGACAAACAACTGGTGTCAGAACCATGGACTAAAACTAAATGCCAAGAAATGCATAATAGTATCCTTTGGGAAGTCATCCATCCCTGATAACTACCATAATGACAACACACCCCTTAGACTTGACCCAGTAGTCAGAGACTTAAGGATACACATAGAAAGTAATTTAGCTTTTGACCATCACGTGTCTACAGTGGTGAGGAAATCATTCTATGTTGCGCAACTTATAAACAAAGATATGGCATCTAAGTCCAAGGAAGTCATTGTTCCACTGTATTCAGCATTCATCAGACCTATCATTGAGTACAATTTTGCCTTAGGTATGTACCTAACCAGGCATATCCAACAATTGGAACGTCTGCAGAGGTTCCTCACTAAATGAATACAGGGCGTAAGTAAAATGTCCTGTGCAGACCACGTCAAGGCCCTATCCCTGTATTCTGCCTCCTACAGGCTTTTGGGGGGAGATCTATGCCTGGCATACAGGGCACTGTCAGACTCCACTCTGATGGACCTCCTGCATATCCACAAAACAAACAGCACCAGAATTACCCATTCTAAAGACTTAAACTTTGCCTGTCATATAAACAGGACCTGCTGATGAGATAAGGTTGTATCCCAGGGACTACCCCATCTAGGGAACAGGCTCCCCTTCCATGTGAAGCAGAGTTCCTCTATAACCAATTTCAAGTGCAACTTGTACAACTGGATGGGAAACCAGAAATTCATCCCTGGTTTAGCACCTATGTCTCTAATGGACACATGTAACCTGTAAATGGTTCATCTCCCAGGCCCATACTTACACTTATCAAGGGTATCAGAAGTTGTCAAAGATTTAGGATGCATGGCTTGGCTTAAAAAGGCCCTTGAGGTAGCCAGTCTAGTAAACACCTATGAATCTATGAGGGGAGGCACCAACATCTTGGAAAAAAGCTGTGGTATCTGTAATACCTAAAGATGATAACAACCCATCTGATTCAGCTTCATATAGGCCCATTTCAATTTAAACCATGATTACAAAGTATTTATAATGGTTAATGGCAAAGGTGATGGCAAAAATTGATACATAAGGATCAATGTGGTTTTGTGGAAGGGAGGCAATAACACAATATTCATTGAACAATGATGACCCAGAGGGAAGCAGGATGTAAGAAAATACTGCTGTTATTGGTGGGTCTTGATACAGAGAAAACATTCAACAGAGTAAGCTGGGATTTTATGTGTAAGGCAATGGAAGTTTGCATTCCCTCATACGATAATAAGGTTTATTAGAAGGATATATGAAAGATTGAAGACAAAAATCAAAGTGGGAGGTTTCCTCTCTGATAAATTGTGTCTGATCAGAGTAACCAGACAGCAGTGTCCTCTTTCCCCTTTGTTATTTGCATTATACTTACAGTTACACTGTTTCTAAATTTATGTTTGCATCAATAAGCCACTAGATGAATGCTAAAGTAAACTGATAAGGGCTACTAAGGTGGATAATCCTTTTAGCATATTTACTCTTAAAATTACCAAAGAAAAGAAGTACGAACATAAATATGGAACTTACATGAATAGTTTCAGTTATTCACTGTTTAAAACGATACTATACTTGGGAACTGGAGAAGTCTGACACCCAGTCTTAAGATCATACAACTAACTCAATCACCATCTTTCTACTAGCTTATTGTGAACATCAGTTCCCTAATACTCACTGAAATAATAAAATGTTACACCAAAACTGTAGGTCATCACTGATATCAACATGAATACAGATTACAGGTATATTCATAACCATTATTCATTAATGGCAGGCATAAGGTAATTTTGCTTGCAACCAGCAAATAACTCTTAAAGTTGTCTAATTTGTTTGTGATAGCAATGCCAGCTAGCCCAAGGGGTGAGTGTGTGTGTGTGTGTGTGTGTGTGTGTGTGTGTGTGTGTGTGTGTGTGTGTGTGTGTGTGTGTCCATATAATATATATTTATTTACTTATATATTGAAGGTAGCAGGTAAGTTAATAAATTTACAAATAGCTGAGCAAAGGAATGCCACAGATAAGCAGTATTACTGTTAAGAAATGAGAGAGACTAAGAAAAAAATCTTAAAATTGTTCTACCTACTTGTTATCTAAGCAAATTCTAAGAAGAAAGAAAGTTGTGAAAGTAAGCTTATCACAGCAGTAGATGTTTAAATGATCACTGCTGCAGTAGCCTTACCTGTGTGGGTTATACAATATATAACCCATATAGCTAAGGCTACTGCAGCAGTGATCAACATGATGTACATTACAGAACTTGTCAGCAACGACTAGGGAGGGATAACATCATGGTACAGCCTATGACAGACCTTCACCTCAGGTACAGCATGAATAGAATATGTAGCACATGCCGTATGATATTATGGATGATCAAAAAATATTTACATATTTCTGAAAATTCTAAGTCATCCAGACTTTACAACTGAACGCCTTCCATTAAAATGTTAGTGTAGATGGACATGACATTTTGAATGTTATACCTTGCTGAATCAACAACTGAATACAAGATGTCAACGTTGGATCATTCTTCCCAGACCTCTTAGGATAACTCTGCTGAATTTTCAGGTTACATCTATGTAAAAACAAATTATGTCTACTTTTATCATCTAAAACAACACTGCACTTATTAACTTTACATACATAAACAGGAGCCTTGGAGGATTAGTGGCGGTAGTGCCTTCTATGAAAGAAAGGACTTCTGTTAGAGACATGAAAAATGTCTATGTGTAGTTCATTTTAGGCAGCATTTTGTTAAGTCAGGCTTCAAGATATGAAACCGTTTTTTAATAGCCAGATATAAAAGACTGCAGGCTCTGCAATGATCCCTTCCATCATGTGTACCTACCAGCTGAACATATGTTGCTTTCTGCTCCAATTACTCCTAATTATTGTGTCCCCCCTCAACTTTAAGTAGGGTTGGGAAACGTGGAGCAGAGTTTCAGCAGTACCGTATATTATGTTGTATACTCAAATTTTTTTGGAATGCTCTTACTGTCAGGTACTAATGCCACACACATCACTAAACATAAAACTAGTTGCAGTTCCATACCTTTATAGCAATCTGTCTTGCAATCATGGATATCCCCTCATTATAGGAGTGCATAATCACAGATGGAATCTCCCTTCCGCAGCGAGCAAGCTGGCAAAATGCCACCCTTTTCCATCCATCACTCCCTTCCTGGCTACTTATGCAACACATTTTTAAGGACAGCAGTACCTGTCTGTAGGTTGCAATTGATGTGCATTTGTTTTGTTTTGTGTCTTTCGGCTTTTCCCGGTTAGGGGTCACCACAGCGGAACTCCGGTCCGCTAATGATTGGCAGTAGATTTTTACATACTGGCTTGCCGGGCCTAATGCACAACCTTCAACGAAGGAATGCCCATTGACGCATGTCGCTACACAGAAGACGCTCTAACTGATATGTGTCCTAATTCTGTGTTTATCCCAGTTGTAATCAGCACAGCAAACTCCTGACAAGTCACACAGGAATCTTCTGTGTTAAAAATGCTATCCTCAGGTTATCAGTGGCCTGAAGTTCTAGGATGCACAAACTTTCAATATTAATAATTAATCTATAACTCTACTTTATGAGTGCCTGATGATTTTTTTCCATTTTTATTTTTGAAATGTTCTTTTTTTAAATACTTTTCCCTTGATGAAAAAAGAAGCATTCTAGGACATTGGAGTTGTTTATTCTTTCCAGACTGTAGTCAATCTCTCATTCTTAGCCATCATTTAATGAAATCACTTGAAGTTTTCTCCCTAAAGAAAAATATCCCACCCAAGAATTTACAAAACCACATTATCTAATTCAGTGTCTGTGGCACAACAGGGAGCACACTCATCTTTGGTGTGGAAGGCTGTGAAGATAGTTTGCTGACAATGCAATGCAGCACAAGGAAAGTGCTGTACATGTGCTTTTTGGATGAGATGTTAAACTAAGGTCCCATCTGCTTGAGTTGGGGTTAACTCAGCTGGATGTAAAAGAACCCACAGCACCTACTGAAAAGAGATGAGGTCTTTATATACAAAAATAATTCTTATTTACAAAATATTTATATATTTACAAATATTTACAAATGTGCAAGCATAGAGATATTCAATTATGTTTACACAGCCATACTGCTTTTTCATCCCTATTAGACCCCCAATCCGTTTTTCAAAACCAGCATCTGATTTTACTCAATATTGTTGCCAAAATCAATTTACCATTAAACATAATTTCATTTATTTGCTCATTCCATATAACCCATATAATATAAAATAGTTTTTATCTCTTCTTTTAACATATTCTTTAATTATATTCTTACAATATTCATATTTAATTATGTTCATGTTTATTTCATCCACTTCTTTTATATCTTTGAAAATATCTTCTTTACATAGTTTCCCCATAACTTTTTTACTCTTTTAAAAACATACGTTCCATAATGTCTTCTTCTTGACAATGTAAACATATTATATCACATTTCTTCTTATATGGCATATTTCCTTTTACTGAGAATTTACCTGTTATCAGTTTTCACAAAAAATCTTGACAGTCTACTTTCTGATTATACCATTTGCTTTGTATTTTCATAGCTTTAATTTTTTCATCTGTTAAATTTTCCCATGATTTTACAAAGTAATGTTTTATCTTTGCTTTCTTATGCCATGCTTTTCTACCTTTTTCTATATCTTTAATTTTTATTTTACACAAAAATATTTTTATTGATACCATTTTATTTCTTCATTTATGCACTATTTTTCTCTTTTGCTCTCTTTTACCATACTCCAAAATTTATCAAACTTGTATTCATACAAGTTTAGTACTAATATTGTATCTTTTTCATTTATCTACTTTAACACTTAATGAAGCAGCATATACCACTGGGTTACTTAACCCTAAACATCTTTCTTCTTTATTTGCAAACAAAACTACACATACAAATGAAAAAATTATCTGTAATAATTCCTTGTCAAGTACTGTTGACAACATAAATACACTTGCTAAATATATTTTGCCATCAGTACTGAATTTATCAAATAAGTCTTTTTTTCTGAATGATAAATTATATGTTCTTCAGAAAAGGCAGGTTTGTTTTATTTCTTCTATTGTTTTTCGCATTGAATTCTATTTACATCTTTTTCCAAATTTTATACTTAACACAGTAATTTCATTCATTATAAAACATATATCACCTAGCTTTAATACATCACCTAAACCTTTACTTTTCGCTTTATTTAAAGCCAGCCCTATCACTAGACACTCGTTTGTGCAAATTATTACTTCTTTTACCCACATTTGTGTGTTTTTTTTTTTTTTTTGCAATTATTATAATGCCATCTTCATATGTCACAGAACTGGAATTTTTAACCCTTTAGGTGTTATATACACTGCATCCTTTATTTCGTAATTTATTTCACATACTATCACATTCAAACCAAAGCAAAAAGTATACGACTCATTGGACAAAACTGAAGTACACCACTCTGCATATGTACCTATTGGCATAATCAGCCATTTACAAGTATTTTTCCTCTATTATTGCTATGTGCTGACATACATAATTTCCTAACTTTCTCACTTATATTCTTTCACTATTATCCATAAGATTTCATGTCCAATTGTGTCAAAAAGGTCTTCTCTCATGATTTTCACTTCTTCTTTTCTATTCATAATATCATATACGTATTCTCTATCATTAATAATTATTGACATCCCTTCCTCTTTATATTATATTGGCTATCTTCCATAATATTTTCCATTTTAGTTTCAGATCTCTTTTGTATTATTTTCATAAAGATATTATAATCATTATTATTCAATCCTATCAGTCTCCTGTTTTTTTGTCTCCTATCTTTCTTTTTCTATATGAATTTAAGTATTTCACTATATAATTTTGTATAATTAAAACCTTCAATTAATCATTTTTTGCCAATAGGTTCATAGGTTGCTACTAGGCTATCGGCCCTAGGGCCTATGCAAACCCAAACTGGGTGGGGTCCAGTGTTTGAAGGTTGCCAATGTCTTTGTTTATAAGTTCCATGATAATGCGTTCCATGCCCTTGCAAATCAGGCTTGTCAGACCGATGGGATGGTAGTTCCCGGGATCCAAGGTGGATCCTCCCTTGTGGAGCGAGCACAAACAACGTTCCAAGCAACTACTGAACAGAATAAAATATAGAACGTTGACAATTCCAGTGTCTTGAGATGAAACTCACCAAAAAAATGGCAATTCAGCAGCTGAAAAGTGTGTACAAAAGCCAGTGGAACAAATGAAACAAATGCCTTCAAAAACCAGCGATATCCACAGCCAAACTCCCAGCAGTTATTCTGTTCAGTAGTCCCTTGTGGAGCGGGATAACTGTAGCTGTGCGCCACTCAGGGGGCACGAAGCCTGAGGTGAGGCTATGATTAAACATGACACTTAGGTGAGGTGCCAGTTCATTTTGTAGTTCATGTAGTACACAGCCTGGGATGTCATCTGGTCCCATGGATGCTGTATTCTTGGCTTTGGAGAGTGTGGTTTCTACCTGTGTGGCTGTAATTATCGGAATTTGGCAACCTTTTGGTATTGAGATGGGCCCTTTAGGTGGTGAGAGTGGGGTGAAGTTGGCACTAAATCGATCTGCCAGGATGTTAGCAATATCCTTGGGATCAGTATATTTAATGCCATTCTGTTGTAACTCAGAGCAGATCTGAGCATTGACATTTAGATTCTTGACATAACTATAGAATGCCTTGTGGTTGTCTTTGGAATCTTTGGCAATTTTATTTTCGTAACTAGCTTTTGAGGATTTTATGAGGGATCTCAGCTTCTTACTGAGGCTGGTGAACGAGTTTTTTGCATCCTGGGATTTTCCTCTTTACTGCAACAGTTTCTTCCTTCTGTTGTATAGTTTGTTTATAGCAGGGGACCACCAGATTGGCTTCCTTTTTTTGGAGACGAGCATCTTGGTTCTATTTGGGATGGCACGATTCATGCACGAGTGGATGTGCTCGTACAGTGCCTTAGTGTAGGATTCTGCAGTTGAACTTCCAGATCCCGTCTGCGTGGGTGTTGTGAAGTTTGTCACTTCTGACTTCAGTAGCTTGAAGTTGGCTTTGGAGAAGTTTTTTAAGGAGGTTTCCTTATTGGGGGGTGGGGGTGGGATGTAGATGTAAAGGGTGATTTGCTTATGGTCAGACCTGACCAATGAGGGGGTGACCACTGGTGTGGAGCATCTATCTCCCATGTTGGTAATGACCAGGTCTAGGATATTGGAGCCCCTGGTGGGACAATGAATTAGTTGATCCAAGGCATTGGAATTTATGAATTCCAAGAATCGTTGGGAAAAGGAGTTGGTACCCAAGTAGTTTTCCCAATTAATGATAGGGTAGTTGAAATCACCCAGTATTAGGGTGTTTGGTTGTATCTTAATATTTTCCAGTATGTTTAGAAAGGTGTAGTGAGAATCTTGGGGCATGGTTGGGGATCTGTAGCAAGCTACAAATTGTATTGCAGTCTTACCTAGTGTTAGTTGCACCTGGAGAATTTCAGATGCATTGTGTTGGGCAACTAGCCTGGAGGTGTGAATATCCTTGGTGAATATGGACACTCCTCCACCTTTAGTGTTTCAGTCCTGGTTTTGTGGCCGAAAAGTGTGGTAAGAATTGTAGCCTGGTATTGCAGGGGTGCTCTCTGGAGCCTTGAACCAGGTCTCAGTTAGTGCACAGATATCGATGTTCTCCATTTTTAGGAGTGCCTCAAGAGAGTGCATTTTGAGGTTTAGACTTCTAGCATTGAGTAGCATTACCTTCAGATTTTGCCTGCTTCTATCTGTTACAGTGGTGGTTTTATCCTTTGAACCTTGCCTAAAAAAGGCATTATAGTGGTGGCAAGAGCTTTTGCCAGTAACCTGAATCCCAGGGGTGACAGGTGCAGACCATCTCTGGCAAAGCATCATGGTTTGTCGATCATGTCTTCCCAGGCAGACAACTACTGGATCCCCTTTGAATGACACCAGAAGCTTAGCCAATTGTTGAAGTCAATCATTTTGTCCTTATACTGTGGTATCATTCTTGGCGAAGGCAGGATGCTACTCACGGCTAGGGTCATACCTGCCTGGGTCACATGATCCAAGAGCTCTTCCATATCTCTTTTCATGTTGTCCAGAGAGGTACGTCTCAAGTCATTCACTCCAGCATGGACAATGACAGGGTCGTATTTGTACTTGTTGTGGAGTGACTTGAGTGCATGCATTATGTGGCGGATCCTGGCACCCGACAGGCAGCTGACTGTAATTTTCTCCTTGTTCGGTCTGGTGAGTGAGACATCAGTGTGCCTGACTATAGAGTTACCTATGACTAAAGTGTTGGGTACATTGTCTTGCCTTAGGGGCTGCTGTTGGGTGGCACACCGGTGTTGTGAGCTATGTGTCATTTTGGTTGTGACTGGTGTTTGTTTGCGTTTCGGCTTTGGAGGTCCTTGTTGCTTGGGCAGGTTAATGTTAAGGGCCTCCGCATATGTGGGTTTAGTGTTGCTATGTGTGGGTGTTGATGGTGTGGGTTTTGAAGGGCTATAAGTTGCTTGAGGTGTGATGCAGGTGTTAACCTTCTCCTCTTGACTGTCTAGAACAATCTTGGCCGGAGAGAGCTTTGCTTCCAGTTTGGCTATGTAAGTGCATCTCTCGCAGGTTGTAGTGTTGGGTGGTAGGAGGGGAGGATTGTCTGTGTACACGAGGCAGTTGCCGCATTGCCCCAGTATGCCCAGATTCACCAGGTGGACAAAAGAAATCACCAGAAGCTGACCCTTGGACATGCCTGTTTAGGTGCTTTTATGTAAAGTTTAAGAGCTGTTTTCTCTTACCTTTGCAAGGTACTTTGCAATTACAGGCTGTTTAGTGCCTATGATTAATTTCTCCTTATTGACACGGAGAGCTGAGTGCTTGTATCTGTTTCAGGCTTCCTAGTGCTTTCCAGCAGGTTCTAGATCAAGTGCTAGTCACAGGGGTTCAGATTTTAGTGCTACTACTGAGAAACCAGCTAGTTTTAAGGGAAAATTTGAAGAGCAGACTTTCTGGCACCTGGAATATTTTAACTGTAGCCTCGCAGTGCTGCACAATATGAAAAATATGCAAACGCACACGTTTTTAAGCCAGAAAGTTCAAAGGGATAGAAATCAGCCCAAAAGGCTAATAAAATTACAATTGCAGAGCTGGAAACCACTCCTCTAGCATTAGATAGGTAGTACAATGCTCACCAGTCCTACTGGTAGGCAGTAGGACTTCCCTCTACCAATGCAAGGTATGAATAGCTCTGAACACAGAAAATAAAGTCCTGAAACAAGCAAAGCTTGGGATATGTACTGGCTAGAAAAGGTGGGAAACAAGCAAACAAGATAGTATTTTTTTTTGTTGAAACAGGATAAACAATGCAATAATACAGTACTTAATTTTTTATACATTTCATACCCTATTCCATCTGCTCCTGCTGCCAAATCTATATTTACTTGTCCTAATATCTTAGCTCATTTAAAGAAATCTCCTTTTTTAATTCATTATTCTATTTTTTCAGTTAACTTTTTTACTTTCTATGTTTTTTCACTACCTTCTTTTTTCTTTAAATATTTATTGTACATATTGTATACCAGTCATAATCTTTTCCCCGAGTTATTTCTATTTCTCCTTTTGCATTTTTTATTTCTGTCATTACATTACCAGCTTCCTTTATTAACTTGCTTAAGTAACTCAATACTTCTCTTTTTCCTCATAAAAATATATCTACTCATATAACAATTCTTATATTTTATTTTATTTCTTTCATATAATTCTGTTTTCTTTGTTAAAGTACTTTCTATCATTATGTTTTAAATCTTCCAATACATTGTTATATGTTCTTTTACATTTTCTTTCTCTACTTTTCTCACATCATAACGCCACTGTAAAAAACATTTTTTTATATTTTCCTTGACTATCATGCATCAGTCATACTAATTTTTATAAAAATATTCTCATAGTAATATGATCTTTCCATAACTGTATTATTAATTTATTTCCCTCTTCATTCCATGATTCATTTATCCTTTTTGCTCATTTGCCTATTTTTAAATATTCCTTCCTTTCCTTCATGTCTAGCCATATTGCAGGATGATCAGAAAATCTTGTTTCAACTACCTCCCCTTCTCCTATAAGTAAATCTTCTGATACTGCAAAATAATCTATTTTGGTTCTATATATACCCATTTTGTTAGTCCATGAATTTTTGTCCCAAAGTTTTAACTTACCAAATCCTATAATTTTTAACATTTTTCCTTTTATGCTTGCCTCTTAAAATCAGTCTCCTGTTATTATACTATTCATGTTTATCACTACATAGTCTGAAATCTGACAAAATAAGCTTTCCCTTTCTTTACAGTTAGTATAAGCATATAATGTTATAATTCTATATACTTGTTCTTTTCATTTGAAATCTACAATGGTTAATCTTCACATTTTTGCTAAAGGTATATCTAATATCATTATTGTATTTCTATAGAATGTGGCTATTCTAGAACATCTCTCATTTCTCAAATTGCAGATTATCTTTCCTCACTATAGTTGCTCTGTTTGTAATCTTTCTTCCTTTGTTAAAAATTGTGTCTTCTAATGTAATTACGCCTACATCACATGTATTACACCATTCAAAAAATCCTATTCTTCTTACTATAGTCTTAATACTATTCATATTTACAGAAAGTACTCTAAAATTTTCATGTTCCCTTTTCCTCAGATTCATGGTTTCATAAGTTCATAGGTAACAGTAGACTAGCTTTCTTAACATGCCATTCTAAACCTAAGCCTATCTAGTTCCCTTTTCAAAGGTGAGAATCAAATACTGTACCTTGTATCTTTGAGTCAAACACTTTAGACATTATGCCAACCCCCAATCATTAACTGTATATATTATTTTTCAATTATTTTCTTTCTTTTTTTGTACTTATCCCTTTAAATTTTCTTTTCCTGTCTTTTACTCTTTACCAATTTATATTTTTTATTTTTACTACCCCCTAATTTATGTCTTCTTCATCTGTTATTTTATAACCTTCTTCTACTTCTTCTTTATTTCTTTTTTCTCATCTAATTTTCTTCTATTTCTACTTCTATAATGTTTTCTCTTTGCTTATTTTCTTCTATTTCTATTTTGTCCTTACTTTTATTTTCATTTTTGCAATCCATCCATAAATGTCTAATTTTGTTACATTTATAACATTTTAATTCACATTTTTGCATCACATCCCATTTCCCCAGACATATACCATTTTCTTTTGTTATAGTTACTTATCAAATGTCCTTCTTTCAACAAAAAACATGCTTTGGGTTATCCCCAGTATTTTACAACACCCCAATTCCCCTCCACATTTATCATGCTTGGTATATGCATCTTTTTTCTCTTTCTATTTTAACACAGTACTACAATCCCAGCTACCAGTCCATAAACCCCTTTTGTCATCAACTTTTGCAATAACTTCTTCACATGTTTTCAAATGTCCTTTCAGAGTCTCTCTGTCTACCTCTGTTTGAAAATGTACATGAATTTTCTTTTTTTTTTGTTTACCTGTTAAAGGTTTTTATCACATGATGGTAGTCTCCAAGAAAATTTTCCATTGAAAAA
Source organism: Protopterus annectens (assembly GCF_019279795.1). NCBI lineage: Eukaryota > Metazoa > Chordata > Ceratodontiformes > Protopteridae > Protopterus > Protopterus annectens. The sequence continues at coordinate 121,253,871 of NC_056742.1, read as the reverse complement.
AAACAAGTCTCAAATATGTCACAAAATGTCTCTTTTTCTAAGAACAAATGCTATTTCCTCATGTGCTTTTACACCCAAAGGAGCTATTAAATTGTTAATAATTTACCTGTCCATTTCTTTGTATTCTTTACTTTGAATCCTTACCACTTACCTTCTGTTTTTCATTTTCTTCTGCCTTTTTTGCTTCTCCATTTTTGCCTTCTTTTAATTTCTCTGCATATGCTTTGTTTTTCCATCTCACCACTATTCTTCAGGATTGTCTCTGCAACCTCCTTGTGTATTTTCTCCATAATGCCCCCCCCCCCCGAAACATCTGCTTCATTTTCTGGCTCACTCTGCAAAACCATTTCTTTAAGTAATCATTCCACAACCCTCCCAACTGGAAGGTTATAATTATACATCCGTCATTTGCTGACTCATCTCCATCAGATTTCTTTGAAACATTTCCTTAGAATCCTGTATACATTCTCCTGTCTTGCTATTTGCTTTCTCCTCTATATTTTTCACCACTCCATCATCTCCTTCACTCTCCATCTGAATCCCTGTTTCTATGGGCTGCCTCTGTGCTTGGAATGGAAACAGGAAGTGCTCATCCAAAATGGTTTCCACTCACAACAATGACAAGTAGGGGGTTCTTTACTGAATATAAGATATTATATACACTATTTACAGTATTTACAATATATACATTATTTACAATTGCTTATATTTCACATTACAACACCATAGAACTTCACATATTTCCATTATTTCTATTATTTCTATTCTTTCCCCCACTCTTTTTTCCACAACCAAAACTGTATCTTTTTCAAAATTTCTCTAATACCCATTTCCCATTATATTTTATCTCATTCAATCATTTTTTCCATATGACCCACAAAACATGAAACAGTTTATACATTTCTTTCACTTCCTTTTTTCTTTTGTTACTATAATATCCATATTCTGTCTTGTTCATGTTTATGTCTTTTATAATTTTAGATTCCTTGAATACATTCATTTCATATAATTGCCCACAATTTTCTCACTCTCATACAATTTAAGAAAACATGTTCTGTCATCTCAACCTCTCCACAGTAGTTACATTCCCCTTCCTGAATTCTTTTATAGGACATACTTGTTTTAACAAGCAGTTTACTTATCATTAACCTTCACATAAAATCTTTACATTCCTACATTTTTTTTGTTCCAGCTAAGCTATATTTTAATTGCATTTCTTTTTTCGTTATCTAAGTTTTTCCATGGATAAATATAACATTCCCTCATTACATTTTCATATCATTCTTTTCTGTTTATTTCCACGTTCTCTATTTTCAATTTCCATGATATTTTATTTTCATATTCTTTAATCTCATCATTGACAGTATTCTTCCATCTTTTCCTATATCTTATACATTCCTAAACATCTTTATATTCGATTTTCATTATATCATTTACTATGTTCCTATTTTCTTCTTTCAATCCCTTCAACTCATAGGATTTATTAGTCCTAATTATCCTTCTTCTTCATGAACATACAAAATTATTCTCCTTAGAGGTATTAATCTTGATCCCACATAAATGAAAATATAATCAATAGCAGTTCTTTTTCATATTTAGATGGGCTCATATATACACTTGTCAAACAGGCAATCTTACCTAACAGAATACTGTTTATTAAATAAATCTTTTTCTTATATATATAGTTTCCACTTTTTTATTTATAATATCATTGATCACCTTGGTTCGATTCTCAGCTAGAACGTCTTCTGCGTGGAGACATGTGTGAATGGGCGTACCTTCTTTGAAGGTTGTGCGTCAGGCCTGGCAAGCCGGTACATAAAAATCAACTGCCAATCATTAGCGGACCGGAGTTCCGCTGTGGCGACCCCTAACCAGGAAAAGCCGAAAGACACAAACCTCTCTTAACAGCCATAATAAATCCTGACTACCTTTCCCTTTTTCCCAAAAAACATAGGCTTCATCAGTCTATCCAAACATTCCTAACCTTTTCCCTATTATTCTCAGAAATATTTTATAATCTGTATTGTTTAATACTATTGGTCTCAAGTTCATATCTTCCTTTTTCCATGTTTTCCATATAAATTTCATGGTCCCCATGCACATCTCTTTTTCATTTACCCCTTTTTCCTAACCATTCATTCAAAACCTCTACAAAATATACTTTCTGCCAAATTATAGTACATATGATACTCAATTCCATTAAATCTCATAGTATTCTCCATATCCAAGTCTTTTAAGATTTCATGAAGCTCTCCTATATTTATATTTTTTCCATAATCTTGTGCTCTTCTTTATGTAACTTATTTACCTCACATATTTGCCTCTTTTATCTCTACCTTAAATGTATTTTTAATATACTGCTCTATTACCTGAAATATTTCTTTTTGTGTATTCACCTTTTCTCTTTCATTAGTTTCCAGTTCTCTTATTACCCTCTTATTTTCTCTCACCATTTTACTCAAATACCAAGCTACTTTTTTCCCTTGTAAAAAGTACCTTTGCTTATATAACATTTGCTTAATCTTCTCTTGATTCATTTTATAGAGTTCCTCCTCCTTTTCACAAAAGTTTTTACTATCTCTTAATATTTCTTTGAATACCGTTTGACTCAACAACCTACATTTTTGCTTTTCTTTCTCTCTTTTCATCACTTGACATTCTAGAAAACACTTTTATACTTCCCTTTAAAACTTAAACAGTCCGTCCAATTTTTATAGAATATTCTCATTTCTACATGATCTTCCCATTGATCAATTTCTTTTCTCTCTTCATTTAGATCTTTTTCATTCAATCTTTTAATACCTTTACCTATGCTTATGTCCTCCTCCTTTGGTTTTACTTCTACTCATACAGCCAAATGGTCTGGTCCTTTGTTCCTTTTTATAATTTTCACAGTATCAGATATTATACAAATAATCAATTTCTGTTTTAATCTTTTTTTTTACATGTCCAGTGTATATTATCCCATATATTTAACTTTCCACTTTTCATTATTTCAAAAACTGTGTTAACATCATTCCCTTCTTTCTTTCTTTCCCACAAATCACAATTAAAATCTCCTACCAATATCATTTCCATATTTATTCCCACATAATTTAAGATTTTTTTAACATTTCCTCTCTTCCTTTTTTAGTAACATATGCATATATTGCAATAATTCTGTATACATCCGTCTTACATCTTATATATAACACTGTTATTCTACATAGCTCTACTAAAGTATAATCTAAGACATTAACTGTTTAATTACATACTACAGCAATCCCTGAACATGTATATTTTTCCCATGTTCCATCCAATGTTCCCAGCCTATACATTTTCCATCTGGTTCCTTTCATCTTCCATTAAGATTCTTGTATCCTCTAGAATAATTGCATGCATGTCAGGTAGCATACACTATTCTAATACACCTAAATTTCTTTTAACATTTTTTATACTATTAACATTTATTGATAGGACTTTCACGTTCTTCCAGATGTATTATATTTTTATCTTACCTCTTCTCTTTCTTTTTATTTTCTTTCATAATTACACTTTTAATTTTTTTTCCCCATCCTTCACTCTTCTCTCTACTGCATTTCTTTTAGCTCTTACTATTTTCCAGTTACTATCTTCCTCTTCACTTGTTTCCGGTACTAATTTCTCACCTTTATTATTTTCATTTTCTTTACACTTCGTGTTTTTATTTTCTTCTTGTATAATATTTTGTTTTTCATGTTCATGCTTATCATTTTCTGCTACATCATATACATATTCCTTTGTCTGCTCTTTTTGCTGAACATGTAATTGTTCATCAGAGTTGACTGAGTCATTTTCTCACATTTTTTACACATTAATTCACATTTCTTTGTTTCATGTCCCACTTTTCCACAAAGAAAACATCTTCTATTATCACAATTGCTTATTAAATAATCACTCTTTCCACAAAAAAACAAGTTTTCAACTGACTCTTACATCTTACATAACTTCTGTTTCCAACAGTTATTATACTTGGAATATGTACAATGTTATTTTTTTCCATCTTCAAAATAATTCCACAATCCCACACCGCAGTCCATAAGCGTCTATCATTACGCATTTTCGTAATGTCCATCACTTCTTTGCATACAGTTTTTAAACAGTCCTTCAATAATTCCTTATCCACCTCCATTCGAAATCGTACAGTAATTCTCTTTTTAGTGTATTAAACGTTCACCCTACATAAGAGTTCCATGGACTATAGTCTTTTTTCAAACCTCTCTAAGAAATTCTCCATATATTTCCCAGGCTCAAATATAATGTCACAAAAAGTCTCTCTATTAAGGTGAATAAAGGCTCTTGTCTCATTAGGTGATATTCTCAAGGCTGCAATAACTGTGCCCCATACCTTATATCTTTTGAGCTCTTTTTCTTCTTCACTGCTGAGATGTACAACAAAAGTCTTCTTCACAACCTTTCTTCCTCCCTCTCCCTATCTTATTTGTTTCTTGCCTTCTTTCAGCATTGTTACATACAATTTTTTTTCTGTAGTTCCTTTCACATCCTCCTCATGGAGTCTGTCCATAATGTCAACCTATGATGCCACCACTTCACTTTCTGGTTCACTCTGCAGAATCATTTCCTTTAGATAATCATCCCGCAACTCTCCCAACTGGAGTGTTGTAACAACACAGTCTTGTGTTGCAACCTCTGACTCAAAGAGGTTACACTAAAATAGATCCTCAGAATCTTCTACATAGCCTTACAACTCCTTCAACAGTTTTTTAAAAGGCGTGACTGCCTTTTCTAATACTTCTAACACACCATCATAAATTCCAAATGCCTCTTTAATTTACAACTCCTTCGACATACACAATGCCTCCGCTGACTGACTATTAGCATTTAATTCAGCAACAGCACTCTCCCAAACCTAAGTGCTTACTGCCATCAGCTTCCTGCTTCTCTGGGCCACCTTCATACATGGAAAAAAGGACAGGAAGTGCAACTGTAAACACAGTCCCCGTAAGCAAAAGAGTAGGGGTTCCTTATTTATATAATCCACAATTATTTACATAGTCAATAATTCTTTACATTCTTATTTACAATATATATATCTTTTTCAATTACTTACAATATATATGTACACTGTTTACAAATCACATCCTCCTTTTACATTTTGCTTCATCAAATAAAACGCATACTTTTTAATTTTTAGACAACACACTCAAATTTCCACAACCAATGCCTTATTTTTTTCAACATTATTGCCAAGTCCCATTTTTCATTAAACAAAATTTCCTTAACCCCCTGGTTCCATATCAACCATAATATAACAAACATTTTTTATCAAGACTTTCAACCTCCTTATTTTTGTTTCTGTAATATCCTGATTCAATTACATCCATGTTTAAATTATTCACATCTTTAAATTTGTGCATATTTCTTTTCTATAATCTTTCTCCATAACATTTTTGATCTATTACATTCCAAAAAAAAAAAACATGTTCACTAGTTTCAAATTCTGCACAATATAAAACTACTCTATCTTTTATACTTTGATATGGCGTATTTGCTTTTACTGGTAATGTTTGTACAGACATTCTCCATAAAAAGTCTTGACTTTGTATATATTTTTTGCATCTCTTCATTCTTACAATGATATCATTATTTTTTTTCAATGTTTAATTCATTCCATGGATACAGCCTATAATATTTTTGTTAATCTTTTCATACCGCTCTTTTCTCTTATTATCAATTTCATTCACATTTATTTTCCACAATATAATCTTGTCTCAATAATTTTCCATTTCTTTATTGCAACAAACCCTTCTTTTTCTTGAACTAGGAAAAATCAACCATTCTGTTTTATATTTTAAACTTAATATTTTCATTAATAATGAACCTTCATTTTCCTTTAAACATTTCATTAATGTACATAAGTTTAATGAGGACATATACAGTATAAGGTTTATTAACCCTAAACCTCCTTTTACAATTTTCACATACAGTACGCCTCTTTTCAGAGGATTCAACCACGATCCCCAAATAAGAGAAAATATTATGTTATACATATCATTATTTAAGTTTAAAAGAAGACTATAAATGCCAGCTAGATATGCAATCTTTGTTAATAGCAAATAATTTATCAAATAGAGTTTCTTTTTAAAGGAAAGCATAAAGATTTCCAAAAAATACACATATGTTTTATTTCCTCTATTTTCTCTTTCCATATGGAATTTACAATGTTTTGTTTCCCCAAGTTTATCCCAAGGATCTTAATTTTTTATCCTTACTGAAATCTATACCACCAATCTTTCCCTCAAAACCTAAACCTTGACTTTTGCCTTTGTTTAATACAAAATCAATAACCTGAATAATTTCTTGCATTCATTTTATCAGTGTATCCATATTTTCTTCATTCTGTTATAATAATATCATCTGGGTAATTTAACAAAATGGGCATTTTTATTCCTTCATTTGAAATATAGCTCATAATATCCATCTCCTTATTCATATACATAGATATTGCATTCATTACTAATACAAATAATGTAGCACTCAATGGATAGCCTGGTCTAATACAATCTTCTACCATTATATCTTCACTCAACCATCCATTTGCCATACTGTTCACTACATTATACTTATATGCTGACTTGCACATGTTTTAAGCCTCTTACTTATATACATCAAACCTCTCCCATACTACTGAATGATAAACAAAATCAAATGCTTTACTTAAATCACCTACCATTACTTACAAAGGTGACATCTAATTAATTGTATCTTTATGTAATATAAGCATTCCCAAGCAGGTCTCTTTCCTGAAATTCCATATCACATTTTTTCCCTGACTTTGACAAAAAGTGTGTTCTAGTATAATAACATCACTATCTGTTTACACCACTCCAAAATCCCTATCCTTCTTTCCAACTTCTTAAAACTATTGACATTTAATGACACAACTTTAAATGTAATGGCACAGCGATGTACAGCAAGCCGACAGAGCTCAAAACCAGCGTGTAACCAAAGAAGATAAAATAAAACAGCATACAAAACATGCTGATTTCTGATGGCCCCAGTTCCAATATAAGTCCACAAAAACAGATAGAAACGTAATGGAAGTCCAAGTAAGTATTTAAAGTCTAATGAATCAGCTGCAATTTGTAAAAGTCTGATGAAGCCTTAGGGTGAAAGCGCTTACTGGTGTCGACTGAATAAAGCTTGTTTTACCAGAACTATTTTTATTTGGATTACTTGGACTTCCATTACGTTTCTATCTGTTTTTGTGGACTTATATTGGAACTGGGGCCATCAGAAATCAGCGTGTTGTGTATGCTGTTTTATTTTAACAACTTTAAATGTGCCTATGCTTTAAATAATGTATATTCATACTTTTCCTTTCTTTTTTCTTTTATTAATCGCCTACAGTTTTCCGTTTCCTTTCTCTCACTTTTTACCAACTGAATTTCTCTTCTTCTTCAATATTTTCTATACTTAAATCTTCCTTTACCTTATCTTTTTGTGTTTATTGTTCTTCACCAGTAATACTCCTATCTTTTTTCCCATTTTTTCTACATCTAATTTATTTCCTATAACATTGTTCTTTTTACCTTGTTGTTGTTCTTCTTCTGTTATGTCCAGCACTGCTTCATTTTCTTTTTCTTTATGCTCCCCCCAAATGTCACACTTTTTTACATTTATAACATTTTGGTTCACAATTCTTTGCATCATGCCCTATGCCGCCACATGAAAAATATCTTTTTTCACATTCGTTAATTAAATTATCTGTTTTTCCACACAAAAAGCATGTTTTTGGCTGTCCCCAATATCTAATCAGGCCTCCATCACCTTCAACATTAATTTGTCTTTTCGGCTTTCCCTGGTTAGGGGTCGCCACAGCGGAACTCCAGTCTGCTAATAATTGGCAGTACATTTTTTTATGGGGCCGAGTTGCCAGCCCGATGCCCAACCCATTCATGCATGCCTTTCGGAGGCCACTCTACCGCGGAAAGCTTGGAATATGCACAATACTATCATTTTCTAGTTTCAAAATTACATTGCAATTCCATGCCCCAGTTCATAAACCTTTATTGCCACACATTTTTGATAAATTCAATACATCATTACATAAATCTAATAAATGCTTTTTCAAAGTCTCTTTTTCCACCTCATTTCTAAACTGAGTATTAATTTTTGTCTTCAGTTCTAAACTGAGTATTAATTTTTTTCTTGGTTTCCCTAAAAGAGGGATTAAGTACATACAGGTTCCACAGTGCACAGTTTTTTCTTTTTTTCATATTCTTCTATAAATCTTTCCATTATCTGTCCAGTCTCAGAAATAATGTCATAAAATGTCTCTTTATTGATATGAATAAATGCTCTTACCTCAATAGTTTTAACCCTGAGTGTTTTAATAACTTCATCCTATACCTTATATCTGTTCATTTCTGTATCTTCCTTCTGTTCGATCTATATTTTGACAATCTCTTTTTCTTCAAACATACTTCTTTCTATTTTTTTTCATTTGTGTCCCCTATTTTACCATTCCTGCATAAGATTTCTTTACAACCTCCATGCCTTCTTTCTTCTACAGTTCTTCATTCTGTATTCTATTCATCATCTCTCCTCATGACATTTCCTTACCGTCTTCTGGCTTGCTCTCACTGACCATGCTTATCAATATATCATCCTGCAACCCTCCCAACTGGAAGGTTGTAACAAGCCACTCTTGTGTTATACTTTTGGACTCAAAAGAGTTTCTGCTGAAACACTTCTGAATTCTCGAAGGATTCATCCATCCCTTGCAAATGCTTTTTCAAAGGCTCTACATCCTTTTCTGTCATTTCCATTGTGCTCTTGATATTCTTGATCACCTCCTTACTTTCTGACACAAAAAACACATCTACTGACCAACTGACAGCAGCAGAAATACCAGCATCATACTCAAACTCCTTCTCTCATTCCATTTTCACTTCACTAGCTTCCTGCTTCTTTGGGCCACCTTCTCTCCTAGAAGGGAAGAGAGGAAGTGCCACACCAGACAGAGTTCCCATACATGAATACAGTAGGGGAAGTTACCTGGTGTCCTGGTCAAATTTCCCCTAGTTGTATAAATACCATGTTGGTTCTCCCCCGAAAAGAGATTACTAGCATTTAATTTTAGAATAGATAAACACAGTGTGTGAGAGATGTACATACACAATGTCATTGAAGGGAACAGCTCTCACATACACACACATGAAAAATGAAAACAAGGTTGTCAATGTTACACCCAACATACTACCTAAACCTCCAAGACCACCTAAAAGCATCTCTAACTGACTCTGCACACAGTCAAAAAGACAGCACTTCATACAACATGTAACTCTAAAAATCATAGTAGCCCTGCTTCCAAGTCCATAAGGCAACATACCACACAGCCAAACATTCTAGTTATTGGGAATTCCATTGTAAGACATACTAATGTCCCCCTTGCCAGGCTAAACAAGGAGAAGATCACAGTGAGCTGTCTGTCTGGAGCCAGGATCCACCAGATCATGCATGCAATTTGGTCTTTAAACTACAAGTACCAGTATTATATGGTCATATTCCATGTGGGCATAAACAACCTAAGATGTACCTCACTAGAGCACATGAAAAGAGACATGGTGGAGCTTTCGGAATATGTGTCCCAGGTGAGTATGAATCTAGCCTTGGGTAGCATCCTACCTTCACCAATGATGATACCACAGAACCAGCAAAAAAATGATTGACTTAAACAATTGGCTTAGTTTCTGGTGTCACAACAAGGGAATCCAGTATTTGTCAGCCAGGGGAGACATGACTGACAAACCATGATGCTTTACCAGAGATAGTTTGCAATTGTCACCACATGACTTCCAGATACTGACAAAAACATCCCTAAGGTGTCTTTTTTTAGGCTGTGCAAAGTTGTTAAACCCTCCAACATAACAGAAATCACCCACAACTACCTAAAGGTACTGCTGCTCAACGCTAGGAGATTAAATAAAAAAGTCACTCCCTGGAAGCACTCCTCATCCTGGAGAACCCAGACATATATGCAGTCACAGAAACATGGGTCAGAGCCATGGAAAGCACCCCGGCTATCAAAGGCTACAATACCTTTCATACATTTTGATCTCCCCATCTCAGGAAAAAAACAAAGGGAGGAAGTGTCTCATAAAGGACAAGTACACTGCTAGGCTGGTCCAACAACATGACTTGCTTGAGCTGCTCCATGCCCAACTAACCATAGTTGTGACCCCCTATCATATCCTTGCTAGCTACAGATCCCCTAAGTCTAGAGAAAGTACAGTTGTGTACACTTACCATAAATGTATATGTTTGAGTGTATTCACTGTTGCAGTCATCACTTGTGGATTATCCCTGCTGGGTAGCACTCGGCCAACCCGAATACCAGAGTAAAGAATTTCCCTCCTGCATCAGCTGTCTAGGTGCAGAGACTGACATCAGGTCATCAGGGCTATAAAAGGAGACAGCTGACATCATTACATCAGTTTTTCTTGCCCCCAACAGGTATTAGCCCCCATAGAAGGAGGAAATAAGATAAGGGGGAAGGTGGGAGGGAAACAGGACTACAACAGTGAATGCATTCAAACATCTACATTTATGATAAGGGTACACAACTGTACTATGTTCTTTTTGTGGGAGGATTCCCAAAACTGAGAAGAAAGGGTGGAGGAAGGAATATAGGAGTAAGAGGTAAGCAGCCCATTTAAGGGGATGCTAGCATGCCCTGCAGGACTGCAGATGCAAAGGCAGCTCTTGTCTTGGAGAATGTAGCCAGCTGGTAGTGCTTGATGAATGTGTGGATGGATGTCCAGGTGGCAGCTTTCAAAAAATGTCCTTAGTAGGAACCCCTCTCAGAAAAACAGTGGAAGTAGAGGTTGCTCTAGTGGAATGAGTTCTGATAGATTTGGGAGGACTCTTTCCATGAAAGGAGTAGCAGAAATGGATGCAATGAGAGATCCATTTAGAAATGGTCTATTTTGAAATAGGTTTCCCCTCTTCCCTAGGAGTGAAGGAAACCAGAAGCTGGTCAGATTTCTTGACTGCTTTGGTCCTATCCAGGTAATATCTCAATTGTTTGTGTACATCAAGGTTATGCAAAATTATTTCCCCTTTATTTTGGGGGTTGGGAAAGAAGGTAGGGAGATGGATGGCCTGGTTGAGGGTAACCTCCGAGATCACTTTAGGCATAAAGGAGGGGTTGGTCCCGAGAGACACCCTATCAGCATGGAAAATAATGAAGGGCTGAGTGGCTATAACAGCCTTGAATTCAGGAACTCTCCTGGCTGAGGTGATGGCCAGCAAGAATGCAGTTTTCCAACAGAGGTCCTTCATGTCAGCTAAAGCAGCTGGCTCCAAAGGAGTTAAGGTTAATTTTTCCAGGACAAAATTTAGATCCCCGCTGGAGCAGGTGGTCTTCTGGGTGGTCTAATGTGTGCCACCCCGCTAAGGAACATTTTTAACAAATGTTGTGAGAAAATAGGTGGATCTGACTGGACAATTGCAGAAATAGCCGAGGAATGTATCTTGATGGAAGAGTAAGACAGTCCCTGTTCTAGGAGCTCTGTTAAGTAGTCCAGAACCAAAGGTAAAGAGGCATGGGAGCTGCTGACTGCCTTGCTGTGGCACCAGGTAGCAAATCTTTTCCATTTTGCTGAGTAGGATTTCCTGGTGCTGGGTTTTCTGGCCTCCTTGATATGTTTAAAACCTGCCTGCTGAAGGCTGTAGTGTCAACCCCCTTTGGGGAATCAGCCATGCCGATAGATTGAGGGTGGGAAGGTCTGGGTGCAGTACTGTCACTTTCTCCTGAGTTAGAAGGGTTATTGAGAGGGGCAGATTCATGGGAGGCTGATTGGCCAGGTTGATGAGCAAGGGGTACCAGTGCTCTCTGGGCCAGTCTGCAGCAATGAGAATAACTTTTGGTCCTTCCTCCCTGATCTTGAGGAGTACCCTGGGGATCAGGGGTAAGGGGGGAAAGCATACACAAACAGGTTTTGCCAGAGGAAGGATAGGGTGTCCACCCTCCATGCTTCTGGATGGAACTCTCTGTAGCAAAACCTGGTTAGCTGGTGGTTTTCTGGGGTTGCAAATAGGTCTATGTCCGGGCTCCCCCAGTTTTGTGTGATGTCGAAGAAGGTCGCCCTGTACAGCTGCCACTCGTGGGGGTCCAGGACGCTTCTGCTTAGCTGGTTTGCCAGCGTATTTTGTTTCCCTGGAATATACTGAGCTATCAAGTGCGGTCCAGATTTGAGGCTGACTGCCAGATTGTTATAGCTAGGAAACATACGGGGTAAGAGTGAGTTCCCCCCTGCTTATTGATGTACCACATTACTGTTGTATTCTCTGTCTTGATTAGGAGCACTCCTGGTGTCAGGTGTTCTTTGAAGGCTAGAATTGCCCCAGTGCACTGCCAACATCTCTTTTAAGTTGATATGGAGGCCCTGAACCTCTTGTTCCCAAATGCCCTGAATGCACAGGTGTACCCCCCAGGCTCTGTCTTAGGTGTCTTTAGTGAGAGTCTGGCCTTATGGTGGAATGATAAAGGGTAGGCCCTTGTTTAGGGTGCGTGCCTCTGCCCACCATAAGAGCTCCTTCTTTAAGCAAGGAATCAGGGGTAGCTTGTGTTCTAGTGATTGTGAGTGCTGGGACCAAAGGTTCCTGATGTACAATTGTAGTTTCCTCATCTGTAGTCTGGATAGCAGTACCAGGTGAGTGCAGGAGGCCATATACCCCAGCGCTTGCAGGAATTTCCTTGCTGTGAGGTGGGTCCTGCAGGCCAGCTGTGTGAAGTATGAATGAAGAAACCTCTGCTTCTCCAGGAAGAGAGGCTGTTTGAGTAGTTGTGCCCAGCAGAGCACCCAGAAAGGTTAACCTTCTTGTGGGTAGGAACTGGGACTTTGCCTGGTTGACAGTGAAGCCCAGGGAGGATAGGAGGGTTTGAACAAAAGTGAGGTCCTGCAGGAGTCCTTCCTTGGTGTCTATCCGAATGAGGCAGTTGTCCAGGTAGGGATAAATTTGAATGCCCCTCTGTCTGCAAAAGGCAATGACTGGAGCCAAGCACTTGGTAAAGACTCTGGCAGCAGTGGATAAGCCAAAGAGAATATGGAGGTAGGCATCCTTCAGATCTAGAGTCACTAGCCAAGCTTGTGGCATTAACATGGGTAAGAGTTTGTGTAAAGTCAGCATTTTGAATTTTGGTACCAAGAGGGACAGATTCAGAGTGGACAGGTCTAAAATAGGGTGCCAGGACCCCTCCTTTCTGGGCACCAGGAACAGTCTTGAATAAAACCATTTTCCAGCCTGTTCCTGTGGTACAGGTTCCAGAGCACCTTGGGCATAAAGCTTTTGTATTTGCCAGATGGCTTCTGCCCTCTGATTTGCTGGTAAATCTGGGAATCCTGAATGTCTGGGGCTTTCTTTGAAAGAGAATCTGTACTCACTGGTAATAATTTTTAGGGCCCATAGATCTTTGGTGATAGCCTGCCAATTCTCTAGGAAGAGGGAAAGTCTTCCTCCTAGTCTCTTTGGGGGTTGGTGGGGCAGAGGAGGAACAGAGTCATTGAGAGTTCTTGGAGAAGGGAGGGGGCTTAGAACTACTTTGCCTAAGAGTTGCAGTGGTCCATCGTCTGGATCTCTGTTGGACTTGAGATTGTTGTCTGGTAGGTCTGTCCCTGCGTGGTTTTCTCTGGACGGGCTTTGTTTGAGTAGGAAAGGACCAATGTTTTGTTGGGAAATTCCTGCTGAACTTGGGAGGCTGAACATGCAAGAAATCCTTCACAGCATGCATTGACTTGGCCTTGTCTTCCACTTTCTTGATAACCTCCTCAGCTTTGGGGCCAAAACAGCTGGTCCATATCCAGAGGGGCATCTAACAATTTGGACTTAACCTGGTCAGGTAAAGGCTGTTCCCTTAACCAGCCATGCTTTCTGATCACAGAGCCAGTGACAGAAGCCCTGGCGGAAGCATGCAAGGCATCAAAACCACAATGCAGGGAATGTTTGGCTACCTGGCAGCTGGACATTATAAGATCTGTTAATTCCCTGGTAGTGGTGCTGTCTGGTAGGGCAGAAATTTTCTGTTATAGTAATTCCACTACATTTTGCTGGTATTTCAGCATATGGAATTGACAATTCAGGGCCCTAATAGCTAGGGTAGCTGAAGTATAGGCTTGTTTGCCTAATCTATCTAAGGCCCCTGCTCTCTTTGTCAGCTGGGATGGGATTGTTTGAGGAACTAGCTCTAGCTCCCTTAGAACTCTGCATAATGACCTCTGAGTCAGCTGTTGGATTTTTGAAAAGATACTTGTGGGTGTCTTGCACCCTATAATATCTGTCTGGCTTCCTGTGGGCAGGAGGGAGAGAGTCAGGGGTGAGTGAAACGGACTATGTAGCATCTGGGCCAGTGCCTGTGATTTCAATAATCTACTGACCACCCTCTCTAAATCATGGTCAGAAAGCCTGGATGACCTAGATGATCGGCTCCGATGGCTCCGTTCCGAGAGGAGAGGTGAAGCCGGAGCCGAGAGTATCGGTTCCAAGGAAGGGGACCTGGACCTCTTCCTCGAAGGAACCATCGGAGCCAACGAAACCATAGATGCAGTCGGAGCCGAGGACTTTTCGGCACCGACAGAAAGTCTCGATGCATCGGCTCCGGCCGGAGCCGATACAGCCATAAAAGTAACAGTGTCGGAGCCGGTCGGTGCCGACACCGAAGCCTGAGCCACATGGTGGTCGGAGCCAGTCGGAGCCGACACCGATGTGACTGAAACAGTATGGTTTTTGCAAACCAGGATCGGCTCCAGCCGGAGCCGATCTCGACTCAGAAGGAGTCGGAACCGAGGCCGCAGGCTTAGGCACAGAAGCCTGGGCCTTGGAAGACTTTGAAGTCTTGCTCGGAGCCGACTTAGCCGGAGAGCCCTCCGGTTTAAGAAGACCCTTTAAAATCAATTTATTCCTCCTCTCCTGCAGGACTCTCTGGCTAAAGGAATGACAAATCGCACAGGAGTCCTGCAGGTGGAGAGGTCCCAGGCAATATAAACAAGAAGTGTGACCGTCTGTCAGAGACATCTTCTGACAGCACGAGTCACACTTCTTAAAGCCTGAGACCCTTTCTTTGGACATAGTTGTACCAAAAACACACACAACACAGTCCCAATCAGATAACAAAGTTATCTAAAAAAATAGAGAAACTAATCTCTCACACACACACACACCCTCACAGGGTGGGGGATGGGAGGGGAGAAGGCCTGACTAAAAAAATTAAGGAGGAAGGGTAATTTTAGTCAAAAAAGGGCTTAATATAAACTAAAAACGTTAGATATAAAGTTTAAAAGTGAAAAGGGGCTAAATACAGTTTAATATAAAACACTTACCAGGAGCTGGTAAAAGGAGGACCTCATCAGCAAAGCGGCAAACGAGATCTGGGTACTTACCACCTTGCATCATGGGATATGGGGCTGCCTCAAGCTGGTAAAAGTGACTCTCGAGCTTAGCAAAGTGCCGAGTCGGAGCCGAGGATCGGCTCCGAACCCATCAAGCAAGAATGAAGGCGAGATTGACAACTTAACATTTATTTTTAGAGCAATGACACAATGCATTTCACTGCTCTAAAATTAAATAATGAATAAATATGGGAAAAAACCTAGATGCACAGCATCCTAGGCTGCTGCCATGTTAGCCTATGTATAAATGCTGTCTTGGCAGTAAAATTTATTTAAATTCTAAGTACTATGCAGAATATTTACCTCTACTGATGTATTTTCGTTGCTTGTGAAATCAAAGAAGAAACTGCATACATAAAGAAAGGAATATGAGAAAAAAAGAGGCAGTCAAGTTTTGAAGCAAACTTTGTATAAAAGGTTTTACATCTGTTAAACAACCAATGAAGCAACAATAAATAAATGGCAATTAAAATCTTTTAAGGTGCTTTTACTGTAAGAAAAATCAGAAGCTGAAAGCAGTATCATTTTCTCTAAATTGTTCAACAAGGAAAGGAAGAAAACAGAATGGAAGATGCCAAGAACTTACTTGGACTGCAGGCTTAAGATTGCATTCCATATCAAGGATTGATATGAGAGTACAGGCAGTGAGAAAGAAATAGGGGGGTCCTAAATGAAAGACCAGCACTGGAATGAAAGGGATAATTAGTGCAGCATAAAAAATATTGCATCATAACTATAAGAATCAATCAGAGGATGTTAGAAAGGACTGGGAAGAAAGATTAGATAAGCAATTCACAACAAAACAATGCGGGAGGGGGATATATGTATGTCTTCCAAATACGCAACAAAATCTAAAATATTTTGGATCTTTCCCTGGAAATGCTTAAATAGGTATTATTACACCCCAAGCAGACATCAAAGAACTTTTCCTCAGGTAGACAGCGAGTGTTGGAGCAGATGGGGCAGAAAGATGTAACTGGGAACATATTTTCTGGGAATAGAATGAGTTGGTAGTCTTTAAAGATTCCCTGTACACTGCTCTGTTGGAGATGCTGGGTGAGTAAGTTGAAGTGACTAGGGAAATGATTTTTTTGAGCTATGATACAAACCCGTAATTCCCTAGAATTAGTAAGGCCTTGCTGAGTCTAATTTTGATGGCTGCCAAAAAGCAATTACTAGAAAATGGAAATCAAACTCTAAACCAACTTTACTTGAAATAATGAAGATAGTAACAGAGGTACAACAACTGGAACTGAGCTCTTTAGAAAAGGGTAGGAGCAAATTACATAGGGAAAAATGGGAACTGTGGGATTAATACATGCAGAGGAGGAACGAGGTTTAAAAGAAGGCAGGATTTGAATGAGCTATGCATTGGTAAAGTAACAATGACTGGATATGTTAAAAGTGATGTATAATGTTTGCAATTACAGTTGTGTCAGCACGGTTTTGAAAGTATGTTTGCAACTGAGATTGTGTCGCCATGGTTTACTGTCAATTATATAAATGTAACATGGCCAAGTCATACATGATAATTTAATAAAGTTCTTGTTTAATAAAAAAACAAGGAAAGGAAGATGTTATTGCTAAAATAAAGCTATTATTTGTCTGTGATGGTTCTCACTTAGTTAATTGTGGCCTAATGAGTACAAATGTTCCTATTCAGATATAGCCCAGGCTATATAACCTGCAGAAACAAACACAGAACATCATTTTATTACAAATGTAAACTATTCCATAAAATTAGACTATATAACCACTGACAGTAAAAGAGCAAAGTGTCCATAAAATGAGAACAGTATACAGAAGACAATATTGTAAGGAAATAAATAAATGCAACCTTACCAGAAGTATTCTGAAGAATACAGGAATCCTTGCCTAAAAAAAAACAAAAAACAAACAAGAAACAATCAAACTGAGATACTTTAAAAGAAAAATAACAACAAGAGATATATAGCAAGTGATTTGTCAGAGTTGTTGCTGTCTAACAATTGCTTCTTGTATCAACAAGAAATATAAATATAATATATGATTTGTCAGAGTTATTGCTGTCTAGCAATTTCTCGGATTTTTATGTAACCAGCAGTGTAGCAGTGCATGCCACTATGGCACAAGCCTTTGTAAATGTTGTTTTGGTCTTCTAGGAAAGTGAGTTTTATAACACTGAACTATTTTTCATCTAGATTATTTTTATAAATGCCTTTTTTGGAGATGCAGCACTCAATAAAAATTTGTAGTACTCACAGCCATATTAACTGGCAGTGCAAATTTTTTCTTCACTGTGACTTCATAAGCTAAGTGTTTGTTTACTTGGCTACCACCATGTTTTTGGATGTTACAGATAATAGGCTCAGTTCATAAATTTTTGCACACTCACATTCACAATAATTATTTATATTCTAGGAGCTCTTGCCCCTTCCTCCAAAATTAAAGACAATGCTGCATGCAGTTACCTTATTAGAGCTTCCAGACTCAGTACAGACAATTTTGTGTTTGTATAAGAAAGAATTTCTGCCTGAACTATACAATTCATAAGGCCTACTAATCTGATAATCTGAGGTCACCAGAGACAGGGAAATCACGTTTTAGCAAATAATGCATGGTAATGAGCTGAATGCTGACTGTAGAAACATACCATTACAAACTACACTAGGTATTTCACTCCACCTCAGAGGATAGCAGCAGCATCAAAAATAAATTAGCAATAATTAGAGAATTATACTGAGTAACACAGACCTATCTTGATGTCTGGGCAATGACCCATACTTTGTTAAGAAGAAAGGGTTTATTTAAAAAAAGTTTGGAAAGAGATTATTTTTCTAGGGTAGGTCCTAGTACCAGAAAAGCTCATAAAACATATGCCTAAAATCAATGTGTTTCTTGTTTTATTAATGAAAATCCACTTATTTATCTACTAAACATGCAAAGTAAATATGTAAAAGAACACTTTGTTGTTGTTGTTTGTCTTTCGGCTTTTCCCGGTTAGGGATCGCCACAGCGGACCTCTGGTCCGCTAATGATTGGCAGTAGATTTTTCACGAACGCCGATGTGCCAACTCGACGTCCAACCTTCAACGAAGGCACGCCCATTTACACATGTCTTTCGAATGCCCATCCAACCGTAGGGAGGACAAGAACACTTTATCTGTTGTTATTCTGTCACCATAATACATGTAGCACAATGCTTCGGGTGTGACAGATTTTATGTGGGCTGGATCACTGGAAGACTGGTTGCTAGAATATATGAGCACAACTACCCTATAGAGGAAAAAAAAAGATCACTGTATAAACATAATTTTATAGCTTCCAACCTGTTATAAATTTGTTTTATCTTTGTTGAATTAAGTGGCTGGTATATTTGAAGGAGAGATCATAACATCAGATACGAAATTTGTTTGCTACAATGTCTATTAAGGGGGGAGGCACACCATTCTGGCAGTATGAATGAACAATTAAATGCTTATTAAAAGTTAAACATTTATGCATAGATTCATTGCCTTCTCAAATCTCCTTATATCAGTTGTTTTACATAAAAAAGATAATGTTGTTTTTCATAGGTAAATACTAGGCTATCAGTTTGCAGACTATTACAAGCCTAGCCAATAACCTGAGGTCAGAATCAAATAGTACAGTTGCGTACACTTACCATAAATGTAGATGTTTGAGTGTATTCACTGTTGCAGTTATCACACTTGGGTTATCTGCCTGCAGGTAGCCCTCAGTCGGCCCGAATACCAGAGTCTTGGGATTTTTGGTCGGATGCTGTCGCCTCTTCCATAACGTCAGGTTGTCAGAGGTATAAAACATGCAGCTGACACCATTACATCAGTTTTTCTTGCCCCAGATGTCAGGAACCCCCAAAATAAGAAACAATCACATGGTGTGGAACACCTCCAGTAAAAAGTAAATACCATTTCCATAAGCTATGGCCAAAAAAGAGGATAAGTAGAAGGTACAGAAAAGACAGGGGTTTGGAGGAAGGGTAACCAGGACTACAACAGTGAATACACTGGAACATCTACACAACTGTACTATGTTCTTTGTGTTTCACTGTTGCAGTCATCACACTTGGGTTGATTCCCAAAGCTGAGGAAGGGTGGAGGTGGTCAAGAGGTATTAGGGCTAGCTAGTAGGCCTTGTGAGATTGCTGTGGAAATCCAGCTCTGGATTTAGAAAAGATAGGTAAGTGGTAATACTTGGTAAAGGTGTGTACAGACCTCCAGGTTGCAGCTTCCAGGATGTCCCTGGTAGGGACTCCCTTGAGAAATGCTGTAGAGGTTGAGGTAGCCCGAGTGAAATGAGGTCTGATCCCCTGTGGGGTAGGTTTTCCATGGTGTTAGTAACAGAAATGGATGCAGTGTGCTATCCATTTAGAAATGGTTTGCTTTGAAATGGCTTAGCCCTCTACCCCTGTAGAAAAGCTGACTAGCAGCTGGTCAGATTTTCTGAAAGGTTTAGTCCTGTCAAAGTAGAACCTGAGTTGTATGTGCATGTAAAAGAAGTGCAGGATCCTTTCCCCTTTATTCTGAGGATTAGGAAAAAAGCTTGATAAATGGATGGATTGGTTTAAAGCCACACTGGATACCACCTTGGGCATAAATTATGGGTTAGTCCTGAGGGAAACCCTGTCCGCATGGAAGATAATGAAGGGTTCCACAGCCATAAGGGCCTGTAACTCAAATACTCTTCTTGCTGAAGTGATGGCTAGAAGTAAGGCTGTTTTCCAAGAGAGGAATTTTAACTCTGTTGTAGCAGCAGGCTCAAAAGGGGGGAGTGTGAGCTTCTCTAGTACAAAGTTAAGATCCAAGGCAGGAGTGGGAGCTCTCCTTGGGGGTGTTAAATTGTTAGCTCCTCTCATGAACTGTTTGATCAGAGGGTGAGAGAAGAGGGTGGCTCAGTATTGTAATGAGCTGTGATGGCAGAGGCATGAATCTTAATTGATGAGAAGGACAGGCCTTTGTGGAGCAGCTCTGAAAGATAATCTAGGATTTGAGGTAAGGTGGGAAATGCTGTGTTCTTTCCTTGAAAATGGCTCCAAGAACAGTATCTTTTCCACTTTTCTGAATAGGATTTCCTAGTACTAGGCCTCCTGGCCTCAAGGATAACATCCAGCACCTGTTTGCTGAGGGTTGCTGGTGATGTATTCAGGGAATAAGCCAGGCTGCCAGTTTCAGGGTTTGCAGCTGAGGATGCAAAATCTGTCCCTCTTGCTGGGACAGCAGAGAGGGGGTCTGATGTAGGTGCCAGGGTGGCACTGCTGTCAGACTGCATAGGAGTGGGTACCAGTGCTGGCGTGGCCAGTCTGGTGCAATAAGGATTGTCCTTGGCCTGTCCTGTTTGATCTTGAGTAGTACTTTTGAAAGGAGGGGCAGAGGGGGAAAGGCAGAGACTGAGAGGTTTTCCCATGTAAAGTATAGGCCATCTACTTTCCATGCTTGGCCTGGGAATTTCTGGTGCAAAATTTGCTCAGTTGATGGTTTTGGGGGGAAGCAAAGAGGTCCACCTCTAGTGTTCCCCACCTGTCTACTACAAGTTTGAATGAGTTGGGTTCCAGTTTCCACTCGTGTGGGACCATTAGATTTCTGCTTAAGTCGTCTGCCAGTGAATTTTGTTTGTCTGGCAGGAACTGAGCTTGCAGGTGCACTTGATTGCTCAAGGCTGTACTCCCCACAGCCAAACCTGCAGAGTGGGTAGGAATGAGTTCCCCCCTGCTTGTTTATGTACAACATAACTGTGGTGTTGTCTATCTTTATCAAGAGTTGTCTTGGCAGGATAAGGTATTTGATGGCTGTCCGTGCATTCTGTGCAGCTAACATTTCTTTTTGATTGATATGCAGGTGAATTTGTCCTGGGCTCCATTTGCCTTGAATGCATTTGACTGCCATGTGAGCCCCCCATGCATAGTCTGATACGTCTGTTGTCAGGGATTAGGTGGCAGGGGGTTGAGTGAAAGGGAGTCCCTTGTTGTGGTTGCAAGCCTGGGCCCACCAAAGGAACTCTGTCCTTAGGCAAGGAATGATAGGAATCGCTGTTTACAGGTCATGAGAATGTTGACACCAGAGACCTTTTAAGTACCACTGAAGTTTCCACATATGCAGTCTTGCATATGGAATTAGTACAATGCATGAGGCCATGAACCCTAGGGCTTGCAGTATTTTTCTTGCAGATAGCTGGGTTTGGGTGGCCAGTAGTTTGAAGTAATTTGTCATATAAACCTGCTTTTCTGGAGTGAGAAATGCCATCTGGGAAGTTGTGCTCAAGCTTGCTCCCAGGAATACAGTCTTTTGGCTGGGTACCACATGTTATTTCTTTTCCTTGATGGTATACCCTCGAGAAGTTAGGAGTCGCTTTACAAACATCAGGTGCTGAAGTAGCAATTCTTGACTGTCCGCCTGAATTAGGCAATTGTCCAAGTATGGGTAAATTTGTATATTTCTCTGCCTGCAGTATGCAATGGCTGGAGCCAGGCACTTTGTGAATACCCTGGGCACAGTACATATGCAAAAAAAGTAGATAAGCCAAAGGGAAGTTCAGAGAACTGATAGTGCATGCAGCCTGCCCTGAAACGTAGATATTTCCTGCAAGATTCCCTTATGGGGAGGTGCAGATAAGCTTCTTTTAAGTCTAGTGTGACTAGCCAGGAGTGCTTGTTTAGCATAGGAAGCAGCTGCTGGAGAGTAAGCATTCTGAATTTTGGCACCACCAGGAAGGTGTTGAGAGTTAACAGATCCAGAATAGGGCACCAAGAGTTCTCTTTTCAGGGCACCAGGAACAGTCTGGAGTAGAAACCCTGTGTCCTTTGCTCTGTTGGAACAGGTTGAATAGCCCTGATACTGAGAAGAGAAAGTACCTGCCTTTGGGCCTCTGCCCACTGGTTTGGAGGAAGGTCTGGCAATCCGCTTGGGGTTGGCGGTGAGTGGAAGTAGAATCTGTATCTCTGGGATACAATGTTTAAGTACCATCGGTCCTGGGTAATATACTCCCAGTTTTTTGAATGCATGCAGGGCGAGTTTTCCTCCTAGGGGTGGAAGTACTTGGGCATTGCTGGGAAAGATGAAGGACAAATCATTGTGAACATTTTCCATAAGGGGGTGGCTTACCACACCATATTTTTGAGGAGGGAGCACTCCATTGTTTATATCTGTGAATACCCTGAGACTGTAGTCTTTGTGGTCTGTTGCCCCTGGGTTTAGACTGAGAAGGTCTGGGAGGGACTGGAAAGGACCAGTTTTTTGAAGGCCAATGCCTACTGAATCTAGGTGGTTGTACCTGTAAGAAATCTTTAACAGTTTGCATAGATTTAGCTTTTTCCTCCATCTTTTTAAGAACTTCTGCTTTTGAGCCAAACAAACATTCTTGGTTTAATGCAGCATCTAGTAATTTTGCTTTGACATGCTCTGGCAAGATTTGTTCCTTCAGCCAAGCATGCCTTCTCAGAACAGACCCAGTGACAGCTGCCCTGCACGATGCTTCTAAGGCATCAAAAGCACACTGCAAAGTATGTTTACCAACTTGGGTTGCAGAATACATTAATTCTATTTTCTGCTCAATCAGGAATCAACAACATTTTTTGTTTAATTAGTTCCATAATATTCTGCTCGTACTTCAACATGTGAAACTGGCAATTTAAAGCCCTGATGGCAAGAGTTGCAGAGGTATATACCTTCTGACCCATTCTGTCTAGAGCCCTAGAACCCCTGTCCTAAAGGGTAGGGTTTTTGGCTGTAATAGCCTTAATACCTTTAGGTCCCTTTAGGGATCATCATAGAACCAGCGAGGGCTTAACCAATAGGAGAACAGCAGAGTACGACACAATGAACGTACAGGAAGGTACTTCAAAACAATCTTGGCGGGCTGTGAGCCCTTTAGAGGAAGGACCGAGACGGTCAGAAAGAATCAAGAACAAGGAATACATCAGCGAAAAGACTTCGTATCAAAAACAAAGAGATCGCCCAAAGGCATAGTATACAAACAAGGCTGGCAGTACAAACCACAAATGCCAATGCTAAGAGCAGGGTCCAACAGCGAACCAGTAAGTTCAATTTTTATACAAATATCAGAACATCTAGAAACTAAATTAACAGATAACTTAAACACTATGACTGTTGATGCTAATACAAGTAAAGGTGACTGTATCTCAATTGGCAATGATACCAAACAAGAGGGACAACAAAAGCAACTGGTAGCTGGGGCCACTGATAGTAGTATTTATAAAGAGCAATTGGAAGTAGTGAAAAATATGGATATGGAGGGTGCTTTTTCAATGGTTGGAACTTTTACTGTTTTGGATGCTAATACTGTGGATGATGGAGACGTTAACAATGGTGCGAACAATATGGTGGGTTGTGACTGTGTGTTGTGTGGGTGTACTGATGGAATCTGATTTGACAACATGGGAAATAGCCGTAATAGTAATGTTCAACATGAAGGCACGAAAGAATTGACTTTTGACAATAGCATGGTTGAAACCAGTTTTGAAAGGATGTATACTGATGTTATAGATGGGAATGCTGGATTCGAAAGTCGGAGTGGTCAACATGAAATAGCCATTGTTAATAACACTCACGACACTTTAATGGATTTAAGTGTGTATTCAACCAATGGCAGTAATGACAATTTGTTTTTGGACGGCAACAATATTAATGGCATGTTTGAATACAGTAATGATGAAAATTATACTGAGCAATTTACTAACAATGAAATACATTTTTACAATCAAGAAAATTATATAAATTCAATAGTGGAATTAATGTGCAATCAATTGGATGGAATGGAAAATCTAAAGGCACTCAGTGACCCTAAAGTTATTTCTAATGTTTATGATGATTTTAAAGTATAGAATTTTTCTAAATATGAATTCAGCATTGAACATGCTAATTTATTATCTAAAGGGTTCACTTTAGTTCCTTGTAGGAAAGGTAACATCACTGACATGTTGATAGATTTAAAAATCTTTATTCGGAAAATGAATTTAAAAATGTGGTTTCCAGAGAGGATGGAAAACAGCGGATATGGAGGATTAGTAAAACCGAGCCTATTTAATCCCCCCCCCCCCTAACCAAACAGTAGCATTATTCGAAAAACTTATGAAATGGACATTAGAGCACATATGAATAAGCCTGGCAGACAGGGACACAACAATTTAACCAAGAAAGATAGTGATTTGTTGGGCACATTAGTCAGTAATAGAGAAATACGTATAATGAGACCCGACAAAGGGAATGGGGTAGTAACAGTGGAAAGAAATGATTACGTTGATGCTATGACGGAAATGTTAATGGAAGACAGTTATACTGAGAGTAGTATAAATGAAATCAATATTAGTTATAAAAAATCGATATGTCCTTGGATGACATGTTGTACCAAGGACAGCTTAATGAAAAAGAACATGAGTACATGAAGAATTCCTTCCCAGTAGTCAGTAGAATATTCGGGATTCCGAAACTCTATAAAGGCCTAAATAATATCAAATTTAGGCCAATAGTGGACGGAAAAAGAAGTAAAACATGTTTTATCAGTCAATTTTTAGACTACCAGTCGAAAAGGGGTTTGACTTAATTTAATTAAATTACAAGAGATTCGTGGAATTTTTTAGAAAAATTGAAAACAGTCAACATTAATGACAACACTATATTTCTTACAATTGATGTTTGTAATTTATTTACTGTTATTCCCCATGACACCGGTCTAAGTTGGTTGGAAACACAATTGACAAAAACAGGAACTTATAATCAAGATCAAATAAATTCTGCCCTCTGACTTGCTGGCAAATCTGGGAATCCTGAATGTCTGGAGCTTTCTTTGAAATATAATCTGTACTCACTGGTAATAATTTTTAGGACCCATGGTGATAGCCTGCCAATTCTCTATGAAGAGGGAAAGTCTTCCTCCTAGTCTCTTTGGGGGTTGGTGGGGCAAAGGGGGAACAGAGTCACTGAGAGTCCTTGGAGAAGGGAGGGGGCTTAGAACTCCTTTGCCTAAGAGTTGCAGTGGTCCATCGTCTGGATCTCTGTTGGACTTGAGATTGTTGTCTGGTAGGTCTGTCCCTGCGTGGTTTTCTCTGGACGGGCTTTGTTTGAGTAGGAAAGGACCAATGTTTTGTTGGGAAATTCCTGCTGAACTTGGGAGGCTGAACATGCAAGAAATCCTTCACAGTCTGCATTGACTTGGCCTTGTCTTCCACTTTCTTGTAGCAGCAGGCTCAAAATGGGGGAGTGTGAGCTTCTCTAGTACAAAGTTAAGATCCAAGGCAGGAGTAGGAGCTCTCCTTGGGGGTGTTAAATTGTTAGATCCTCTCATGAACTGTTTGATCAGAGGGTGAGAGAAGAGGATGGCTCAGTATTGTAATGAGCTGTGATGGCAGAGGCATGAATCTTAATTGATGAGAAGGACAGGCCTTTGTGGAGCAGCTCTGCTAGATAATCTAGGATTTGAGATAAGGTGGGAACTGCTGTGTTCTTTCCTTGAAAATGGCTCCAAGAACAGTATCTTTTCCACTTTTCTGAATAGGATTTCCTAGTACTAGGCCTCCAGGCCTCAAGGATAACATCCAGCACCTGTTTGCTTAGGGTTGCTGGTGATGTATTCAGGGAATAAGCCAGGCTGCCAGGTTCAGGGTTTGCAGCTGAGGATGCAAAATCTGTCCCTCCTGCTGGGACAGCAGAGAGGGGGTCTGATGTAGGTGCCAGAGTGGCACTGCTGTCAGACTGCGTAGGAGTGGGTACCAGTGCTGGTGTGGCCAGTCTGGTGCAATAAGGACTGTCCTTGGCCTGTCCTGTTTGATCCTGAGTAGTACTTTTGAAAGGAGGGGCAGAGGGGGAAACATAGAAATTGAGAGGTTTTCCCATGTAAAGTATAGGCCATCTACTTTCCATGCTTGGCTGTGGGAATTTCTGGTGCAAAATTTGCTCAGTTGATGGTTTTGGGGGGAAGCAAAGAGGTCCACCTCTAGTGTTCCCCACCTGTCTACTAGAAGTTTGAATGAGTTGGGTTCCAGTTTCCACTCATGTGGGACCATTAGATTTCTGCTTAAGTCGTCTGCCAGTGAATTTTGTTTGTCTGGCAGGAATTGAGATTGTAGGTGCACTTGATTGCTCAAGGCTGTGTTCCCCACAGCCAAACCTGCAGAGTGGGTAGGAATGAGTTCCCCCCTGCTTGTTTATGTACAACATAACTGTGGTGTTGTCTATCTTTATCAAGAGTTGTCTTGGCAGGATAAGGTATTTGACGGCTGTCCGTGCATTCTGTGCAGCTAACACTTCTTTTTGATTAATATGCAGGTGAATTTGTCCTGGGCTCCATTTGCCTTGAATGCATTTGACTGCCATGTGAGCCTCCCATGCATAGTCTGATACGTCTGTTGTCAGGGTTTAGGCAGCAGGGGGTTGAGTGAAAGGGAGTCCCTTGTTGTGGTTGCAAGCCTCTGCCCACCAAAGGAACTCTGTCCTTAGGCAAGGAATGATAGGAATCGCTGTTTCCAGGTCATGAGAATGTTGACACCAGAGACTTTTTAAGTACCATTGAAGTTTCCTCATATGCAGTCTTGCATATGGAATTAGTACAATGCATGAGGCCATGAACCTAGGGATTGCAGTATTTTTCTTGCAGATAGCTGGGTTTGGGTGGCCAGCAGTTTGAAGTAATTCGTCATATAAACCTGCTTTTCTGGAGTGAGAAATGCCATCTGGGAAGTTGTGTTCAAGCTTGCTCCCAGGAATACAATCTTTTGGCTGGGTACCACATGTGATTTCTTTTCCTTGATGGTATACCCCAGAGAAGTTAGGAGTCGCTTTACAAACATCAGGTGCTGAAGTAGCAATTCTTGACTGTCCGCCTGAATCAGGCAATTGTCCAAGTATGGGTAAATTTGAATATTTCTCTGCCTGCAGTATGCAATGGCTGGAGCCAGGCACTTTGTGAATACCCTGGGCACAGTACATACGCAAAAAAGTAGATAAGCCAAAGGGAAGTTCAGAGAACTGATAGTGCATACAGCCTGCCCTGAAATGTAGATATTTCCTGCAAGATTCCCTTATGGGGAGGTGCAGATAAGCTTATTTTAAGTCTGGGGTGACTAGCCAGGAGTGCTTGTTTAGCATAGGAAGCAGCTGCCGGAGAGTAAGCATTCTGAATTTTGGTACCACCAGGAAGGTGTTGAGAGTTAACAGATCCAGAATAGGGCACCAAGAGTTCTCTTTTCAGGGCACCAGGAACAGTCTGGAGTAGAAATCCTGTCCCCTTTGCTTTGTTGGAACAGGTTGAATAGCCCTGATACTGAGAAGAGAAAGTACTTGCTTTTGGGCCTCTGCCCACTGGTTTGGAGGAAGGTCTGGCAATCCACTTGGGGTTCGCGGTGAGTGGAAATAGAATCTGTATCCCTGGGATACAATGTTTAAGACCCATCGGTCCTGGGTAATATACTCCCAGTTTTTTGAATGCATGCAGGGCGAGTTTTCTTCCTAGGGGTGGAAGTACTTGGGCATGGCTGGGAAAGATGAAGGACAAGTCATTGTGAACTTTTTCCATAAGGGGGTGGCTTACCACTCCATATTTTTGAGGAGGGAGCACTCCATTGTTTATATCTGTGAATACCCTGAGACTGTAGTCTTTGTGGTCTGTTGCCCCTGGGTTTAGACTGAGAAGGTCTGGGAGGGACTGGAAAGGACCAGTTTTTGAAGGCCAATGCCTACTGAATCTAGGTGGTTGTACCTGTAAGAAATCTTTAACAGTTTGCATAGATTTAGCTTTTTCCTCCATCTTTTTAAGAACTTCTTCTGCTTTTGAGCCAAACTCTTGGTTTAATGGAGCATCTAGTAATTTTGCTTTGACATGCTCTGGCAAGATTTGTTCCTTCAGCCAAGCATGCCTTCTCAGAACAGACCCAGTGACAGCAGCCCTGCACGATGCTTCTAAGGCATCAAAAGCACACTGCAAAGTATGTTTACCAACTTGGTTTGCAGAATACATTAACTCTATTTTCTGCTCAATCAGGAATCAACAATATTTTTTGTTTAATTAGTTCCATAATATGCTGCTCGTGAAACTGGCAATTTAAAGCCCTGATGGCAAGAGTTGCAGAGGTATATACCTTCTGACCCATTCTGTCTAGAGCCCTAGAACCCCTGTCCTAAGGGGGAGGGTTTTTGGCTGTAATAGCCTTAATACCTTTAGGTCTCTTTAGTTATCATCATAGAACCAACGAGGGCTTAACCAATAGCAGAACAGCAGAGTACGACACAATGAACGTACAGGAAGGTACTTCAAAACAATCTTGGCGGGCTGTGAGCCCTTTAGAGGAAGGACCAAGACGGTCAGAAAGAATCAAGAACAAGGAATACATCAGCGAACAGACTTCGTATCAAAAACAAGGAGCTCGCCCAAAGGCATAGTATACAAACAAGGCTGGCAGTACAAACCACAAATGCCAATGCTAAGAGCAGGGTTCAATAGCGAACCAGTAAGTTCAATTTTTGTACAAATATCAGAACATCTAGAAACTAAATTAACAGATAACATAAACACTATGACTGTTGATGCTGATACAAGTAAAGGTGACTGTATCTCAATTGGCAATGATACCAAACAAGAGGGACAACAAAAGCAACTGGTAGCTGGGGCCACTGATAGTAGTATTTATAAAGAGCAATTGGAAGTAGCGAAAAATATGGATATGGAGGGTGCTTTTTCAATGGTTGGAACTTTTACTGTTTTGGATGCTAATACTGTGGATGATGGAGACGTTAACAATGGTGCGAACAATATGGTGGGTTTTGGCTGTGTGTTGTGTGGGTGTACTGATGGAATTTGATTTGACAACATGGGAAATAGACGTAATAGTAATGTGCAACATGAAGGCACGAAAGAATTGACTTTTGACAATAGGATGGTTGAAACCAGTTTTGAAGGGATGTATATTGATGTTATAGATGGGAATGCTGGATTCGAAAGTCGAAGTGGTCAACATGAAATAGCGGTTGTTAATAACACTCACGACACTTTAATGGATTTAAGTGTGTATTCAACCAATGGCAGTAATGACAATTTGTTTTTGGATGACAACAATATTAATGGCATGTTTGAATACAGTAATGATGAAAATTACACTGAGCAATTTACTAACAATGAAATACATTTTTACAATCAAGAAAATAATGATATAAATTCAATACTGGAATTAATGTGCAATCAATTGGATGGAATGGAAAATTTAAAGGCACTCAGTGACCCTAAAGTTATTTCTAATGTTTATGATGATTTTAAAGTATACAATTTTTCTTAATATGAATTCAGCATTAAATATGCTAATTTATTATCTAAAGGGTTCACTTTTGTTCCCTGTAGGAAAGGTAACATCACTGACATGTTGATAGATTTAAAAATCTTTATTCGGAAAATGAATTTAAAAATGTGGTTTCCGGACAGGATGGAAAACAACGGATATGGAGGATTAGTAAAACCGAGCCTATTTAACCTCCCCCCCACTAACCAGACAGTAGCATTACTCGAAAAAACTTGTGAAATGGACATTAGAGCACATATGAATAAGCCTGGCAGACAGGGACACAACAATTTAACCAAGAAGGAGAGTGATTTGTTGGGCACATTAGTCAGTAATAGAGAAATACGTATAATGAGACCCAACAAAGGGAATGCGGTAGTAATAGTGGAAAGAAATGATTACGTTGATGCTATGATGAAAATGTTAATGGAAGACAGTTATACTGAGAGTAGTATCAATATTAGTTATAAAAAAATTGATATGCTCTTGGATGACATGTTGTACCAAGGACAGCTTAATGAAAAAGAACATGAGTACATGAAGAATTCCTTCCCAGTAGTCAGTAGAATATTCGGGATTCCAAAACTCTATAAAGGCCTAAATAATATAAAATTTAGGCCAATAGTGGACAGAAAAAGAAGTAAGACATGTTTCATCAGTCAATTTTTAGACTACCATTTGAAAAGGGGTTTGACTTATTTTACATTACAAGAGTTTCATGGAATTTTTTAGAAAAATTGAAAACAGTCAACATTAATGACAACACTATATTTCTTACGATTGATGTTTGTAATTTATTTACCGTTATTCCCCATGACACGGGTCTAAGTTGGTTGGAAACAGAATTGACAAAAACAGGAACTTATAATCAAGATCAAATAAACGTATACATTACACTCATGGAAGCTGTCCTACACAATAATTATATATATTTTGAAGGCCAATTTTTCAAACAGTTAACAGGAGTGGCCATGGGGGCAGCGTGTGCCCCCATATATGCAAATTACATAATGGCATTCTGGGAGCAGGAATTTGTGTTCCCGACCACCTACTTTAAATTTATAAGGCAATATACACGTTATTTGGATGATATTTTCATTATATGGGACGGTAATATAGAAGGGCTCAGAAAGTTTATTAAATATATAAATAACACTGATGAATTCTTAAAATTTACTCATCAATTCAGTAAAGAAATAATATCCTATTTAGATGTAAAATTAACTATAGATAAGATTAATAAATGCAAAAAATCAGATATACATAGAAAAAGAACTTTTTCAAATTCCTATCTGGATTTTAATAGCTGGCATCCTCACCACCAAAAAAGAGCAATAATTAAAGGGCAAATGGTAACAGCAGCAAGAATGGTGAGTGATAATGATGCATTCATACAGGAATTGGATTTTATGATAACCATGTTCAAAAGACGGGGTTATCCCAAGGATCTATGTAACAACATAAAGAAAGAAGCGGTGCATAAAAGAATAATAGGTTTTTATCAAGCCATAATAAAGATGAATGTAAATACTGATGTAAATAATAGTTTAAGAAAAAATCAAGACATTAGTAGAATGAATAAAAATATGAATTTAATTTATATAACCACCTATAACCAGGATGTGGAATGGTATATGGAAATGGTCAAGAAAAATTGGGGCTTCCTACAATTAGACAAGCAAGTAATAACAAAAATAGGGCGAGTGCCGAAGTTTGTATTTTGGAAAGACCAATCCTTCAAAGAACTTTTACAGAAGGATATCTGTTTAAACAGAACAAAAATAGGAAGGAAGTGTGGAAACTATAAATGTGGCAGATGTTCCACATGTAAACACATTATGACAACAGGGGAATTTATTAGGATTAACCACAATAATATTCCCATTGTAAGACATTATGACTGTTACACACAGAACGTAGTATATATTGCACAATGTCAAAAATGCCGCGTATTTTAAGTAGGAAAAACAGCTAGACAAGTCAGAGAAAGAATAAGGGAACATATATTGGATATAAAACACAGTAAAGTTACCAATGCTTTAGCCAGACATTTAATGGCAAACGCTGATCATGATTTTAGGTTTTGTGTGATACAACAGATTAAAAAAGATGTACAAGGGAAAATTTTAGTCATCCACCTGGACATACGTGAGTTAAAATGGCAATTACGGTTAGATGTCCATAACTATCCAAGCATCAACGAAAGTATTAGTATAGCACCTATTCTAAAGTTAAAACATATTTTAGGATAAAATATATTTCATTTTACATTATTTTACATTGGTTATTTATTATGTAGAGGTAAAATACTAAAAGTATTTTTTAGTTTATGCATATTATAGAAATGGCTGGGACATCTAAAATCATATGATAGGATTGTTCTTCCTTTTCTTTTAAAATTAATTTATAATAATAACATTTTAAAAAAAATTAATTTAGTAATAATAGTTTGTTCAAACATTGCATGGTTCATTAAGAATATTTGGATAACAATTCAATTACTGCATTAATTTGTGACATTACTTTGTGGCTTCCTTTTTAGAGGTTTTTATTCAGTGTCTTTTTTATAAATATATGCTTTAATTGAAAAGTAACAGGTTTTAGTGAATAAATTGAATAATTGAAATTAGGGATGTATATATAAATGAATAAGTTGGTTTTGTTCATTGTTCTGAAGAAGTCCATAACGAAAGGACGAAACCTGGGTTAACCAGTGAACAGAGTTATTTGTTATTGGTTTCACTTGCTTTGTTGCTATTAAATACTTTTTGGACATCCATTCCACCGTATTCTTTACTTGGTTTGTGGAAAAAGTTTACAGTTGGTTCGTTTACAGCTGTGTTCTTTCCTTAAAACTGGCTCCAAGAACAGTATCTTTTCCACTTTTTTGAATAGGATATCCTAGTACTAGGCCTCCGGGCCTCAAGGATAACATCCAGCACCTGTTTGCTGAGGGTTGCTGGTGATGCATTCAAGGAATAAGCCAGGCTGCCAGGTTCAGGGTTTGCAGCTGAGGATGCAAAATCTGTCCCTCCTGCTGGGACAGCAGAGAGGGGGTCTGATGTAGGTGCCAGGGTGGCACTGCTGTCATACTGTGTAGGAGTGGATACCAGTGCTGGTGTGGCCAGTCTGGTGCAATAAGGATTGTCCTTGGCCTGTCCTGTTTGATCTTGAGTAGTACTTTTGAAAGGAGGGGCAGAGGGGGAAAGGCATAGATTGAGAGGTTTTCCCATGTAAAGTATAGGCCATCCACTTTCCATGCCTGGCTGTGGGGATTTCTGGTGCAAAATTTGCTCAGTTGATGGTTTTGGGGGGAAGCAAAGAGGTCCACCTCTGGTGTTCCCCACCTGTCTACTAGAAGTTTGAATGAGTTGGGTTCCAGTTTCCACTCGTGTGGGTTTATTAGATTTCTGCTTAAGTCGTCTGCTAGTGAATTTTGTTTGCCTGGCAGGAATTGAGCTTGCAGGTGCACTTGATTGCTCAAGGCTGTGTTCCACACAGCCAAACCTGCAGAGTGAGTAGGAATGAGTTCCCCCCTGCTTGTTTATGTACAACATAACTGTGGTATTGTCTGTCTTTATCAAGAGTTGTCCTGGCAGGATAAGGTATTTGAAGGCTGTCAGTGCATTCTGTACAGCTAACATTTCTTTTTGATTGATATGCAGGTGAATTTGTCCTGGGCTCCATTTGCCTTGAATGCATTTACCTGCCATGTGAGCCCCCCATGCATAGTCTGATACATCTGTTGTCAGGGTTTAGGCGGCAGGGGGTTGAGTGAAAGGGAGTCCCTTGTTGTGGTTGCAAGCCTCTGCCCACCAAAGGAACTCTGTCCTTAGGCAAGGAATGATAGGAATCGCTGTTTCCAGGTCATGAGAATGTTGACACCAGAGACTTTTTAAGTACCACTGAAGTTTCCTCATATGCAGTCTTGCATATGGAATTAGTACAATGCATGAGGCCATGAACCCTAGGGCTTGCAGTATTTTTCTTGCAGATAGCTGGGTTTGGGTGGCCAGTAGTTTGAAGTAATTTGCCATATAAACCTGCTTTTCTGGAGTGAGAAATGCCATCTGGGAAGTTGTGTTCAAGCTTGCTCCCAGGAATACAATCTTTTGGCTGGGTACCACATGTGATTTCTTTTCCTTGATGGTATACAGAGAAGTTAGGAGTCACTTTACAAACATCAGGTGCTGAAGTAGCAATTCTTGACTGTCTGCCTGAATCAGGCAATCATCCAAGTATGGGTAAATGTGAATATTTCTCTGCCTGCAGTATGCAATGGCTGGAGCCAGGCACTTTGTGAATACCCTGGGCACAGTAGATAAGCCAAAAATGTAGATAAGCCAAAGGGAAGTTCAGAGAACTGACCATGCATACAGCCTGCCCTGAAATGTAGACATTTCCTGCAAGATTCCCTTATGGGGAGGTGCAGATAAGCTTCTTTTAAGTCTAGGGTGACTAGCCAGGAGTGCTTGGCTAGCATAGGAAGCAGCTGCTGGAGAGTAAGCATTCTGAATTTTGGTACCACCAGGAAGGTGTTGAGAGTTAACAGATCCAGAACAGGGCACCAAGAGTTCTCTTTTCAGGGCACCAGGAACAGTCTGGAGTAGAAACCATGTCCCCTTTGCTCTGTTGGAACAGGTTGAATAGCCCTGATACTGAGAAGAGAAAGTACTTGCTTTTGGGTCTCTGCCCACTGGTTTGGAGGAAGGTCTGGCAATCCACTTGGGGTTGGCGGTGAGTGGAATTAGAATCTGCATCCCTGGGATACAATGTTTAAGATCCATCGGTCCTGGGTAATATACTCCCATTTTTTTGAATGCATGCAGGGTGAGTTTTCCTCCTAGGGGTGGAAGTACTTGGGCATAGCTGGGAAGGATGAAGGACAAGTCATTGTGAACTTTTTCCATAAGGTGGTGGCTTACCACTCCATGATTTTGAGGAGGGAGCACTCCATTGTTTAGATCTGTGTATACCCTGAGACTGTAGTCTTTGTGGTCTGTTGCCCCTGGGGTTAGACTGAGAAGGTCTGGGGGGGACTGGAAAAGACCAGTTTTTTGAAGGCCAATGCCTACTGAATCTAGGTGGCTGTACATGTAAGAAATCTTTAACAGTTTGCACAGAATTAGCCTTTTCCTCCATCTTTTTAAGACTGTCTTCTGCTTTTGAGCCAAACAAACATTCTTCGTTTAATGGAGCATCTAGTAATTTTGCTTTGACATGCTCTGGCAAGATTTGTTCCTTCAGCCAAGCATGCCTTCTCAGAACAGACCCAGTGACAGCAGCCGTGCACGATGCTTCTAAGGCATCAAAAGCACACTGCAAAGTATGTTTACCAACTTGGTTTGCAGAATG
>NC_056742.1:121206307-121213807 GCF_019279795.1 Protopterus annectens | reverse complement strand
GTGCTGTCACGGAGCTGATGTATTTAAGCAGGGAGAGTGCTTTTTTTTTGGTTATCTTCCCTTCAAATTTTCGATTTACTGAAAACTGGAGATTCTGGCCTCAAGCTTATGAAGTTCGAGCTTTCAGTAACTCGATTTTGTGAAGGGGAACCATATATATATATATATATATATATATATATATATATATATATATATATATATATGTATGTGTGTGTGTGTGTAAATATATATGTGTGTGCGTGTGTGTATATTTATGTGTGTGCACAACTATGTGACATTTATGTGTGTGCGCATGTGTGTATATTTACCTATGTATGTGTGTCTGTGTGTGTAGGTATATACACACACACACACACACACACACACACACACACACACACACACACACACACACACACACACACATGCACATATATACATATACAAACAAATATTTCAAGCACGGACATTAATGCCCTTCTAGCTTGCCAATATACCAAAACACTTGTTCCCATAAGTGTCCAGGCTGTTCTTAAAAATATCTACACTAGTATTTGCTTTAATATAATTTGGTAGTCTGTTCTATGCATCAGCTACTCTGTCAGAGAACCAGTTAGTACACTTTTCAGTCTACAGAATCTTCTACATAGGTTGTCTGATGATACTTTAGTACTGTCTGAAAACCCCAAACATTCCCAGAGGTAGTTGTCTTTAAACACCCTATATACACGAATAAGATCTCGTCTTAGACATCTGTAAGAGACACTGTACAAGTTCAGATATTTTAGTCTTTCATAATAACTTAAATTTTCAAATCCATGGATCCCCTTGGTATATTTCTGCTGTACTCTTTCCAGTTTACTCATGCTTGTTGTCTTATAGGGTTTCCATATTGTTAGTACTCAGATTAGGGTCTAATGTAACTAACAAACAATGATTTCATCATTTTTGATTTACTAAACTTTATAAATCTTTTTATACAACCTATAGTTCTATAACTATCATTAACCAATTGGTTGATATAATTAGAAAAACTCATAGCTAGATCTACCCATATACCCAGGTCCTTGAATGAGCCTACAGTTTCAATCACTGTGTGCTGTATTACATATTTACCTTTCAATTTATATGTCCTAAATCTCATATGTTTAGTTTTTGATGTATTTATCAGCATATTATTCTCCTGTGCCCAAATGGTCAATTTAGTCAAGTTATTTTCCAGACATGCCTTATCTGTAATACATGAAATTAGTTTATCCAATTTCATTTCATCTGCGTACGGACTGTAGAACACCTCAGATGAACAATTTAGGTCTGAAAGATACACTCTAAGCAAGTAAGGGCCTAAGACAGAGCCCTGTGGGACACCCTGAATGTAACCAAGGATTTCACCTGTCCAGTTGCTCTATGATACTTGCCATGTCCTATCTGTAAGCCATGCAGCTATCCATCTTATCAAGAGTACATCAATACCTAATTCTAATTTATTGATCAGCATTTAGTGTATAACCCTGTCAAATGCTGAAGTTAAATCTATATAAATTACATCACAGCACAATTTTTCATTCATAGTTATTAGTATATTGTTATAGAACATCATGTTACAGGTGGTAATAGATCTACTTTCAACATATGCATGCTGATATATGGTTTCAAATCCCAACCTATCCAATTCTAACAATCACTTATACAATATTACCTTCTTCATTATTTTTCCACACCATGAAAATAGACTTAAGAGTCTATATGACTCTGGGTTTGTCCTACTCCCCTTTCCCTTAAAGACAGGTTTAATAAGTACGTCTCCAATCTTGAGGAATCTCCCCATATTTATATGATCTACTGAATAATAGATATACTGGTACCGTAAGTTCTTGTTGAAGTGTTCTCAGGTCATTGCTACTAATTCCGTCTCTTTCCTTTGCTTGGTTTGGATCCAGTTTGTGCAGTTCTTTTTCAATATAATCTAATTTGATTCCAGTATCTGAGGTTACCTGGATGTCACTAGGACAACTTATCACCCCTTCTGTGAAGCCAAACTGTTTTGCATAAGGTTTTGTAACTATATGTATAATCTGCTGTGTCTGAGAATAAATTTTAGAATCTACACACAGTTTATCAATTTGTATGTCTTTTCAACTTCCATATCTTATGTATCTATAAAAAAAGTTTCCTTTTATGCTCAATATCTTTAAATAAATGTTCTCTAAATGTTTCTTGGTCTTGTCTCACACTATGCTTAATCTGTTTTTCCAGCTTGCTTATTTCAGTTTTCAAAGTTGTAGTTCGACCTGTCTTACATTTCTTGTATTTTTTTCTCTCACCTTAATCAGATATCTTGTTCTTATGGAAATATACCCCCTTACATTGTATGCGTAGATCATGACATCAAACATTTTTTTTTGCACTCAATTTCTCTTTCAAAACTTTTCACATTTCATCTGCAGTTTTTCCACTGAATACCTCACTTCAGTTAGTTTTACATACTGACTGTTTTGCTTCCATATAATCTGTAATTAACCTTCTGTGCAATGGTTTAGATTTCAGTTTGGCAGAATTATCTAGCAAAAAGTAACCTTTACAACCCCATGATCACTGCACATCAACAGTGGTAAAACTTGAATTGAAGTAACAGTAATTTCTTTAAGAACTCTAACAATGTCTAGTATGTTCCATCCCCTGGTAGGTTATTTTACAATCTGAAGCAACTGTTGTTCCTGAATATACATTGTGAATAATTTCCTTACTAATGTTGTTGAATCAATATTTTTCCAGTCTGTTTCTGGTAAATTTAAGTCCCCAGCTATCATTCTCTCATCCTAATTTATACCTATCATTCTCCCTCTGCATAGTCATGCTCTCCTTACTTATCCACACCCTCCAGGCCCCTTGTTTCCTCCTTCTGTTCCTAGTTCCACTATGCTATGCCAGCACATATTCTTCCAATTCCTGTCCTATAATTGCTCCAACAATAACTAGCACACTTACCCAACCTCACCCACAACCTTACTCACACTTCCACTCTATCTCCAGCTCTCTCATTCAGCCTAACCCACTGCTCCTCTTCCACCCAAAAATCTTATCCACCTCAGCTAAGTTACTGACACCAAAACTAAGCCTAGATCTACCTTACCTCTTAGTCAGCAAACCTAAATGGCCAAATGTTACTACCTGCAATAACCTAATCTTAGCCGGAGATATCCATCCTAACCCTGGTCCTAGTCCCCTAGTTAAGACTACCCTCCCCTTATCTCCCTCCTCCCGTCACAATACTCTTAAAATGTTTACTATCAATGCCCAGAGCCTTAACAATAAACTACACCAATTTCATGCTTGGCTAAGCCATAAACAACCAGACATCTTAGCCATCTCCGAAACATGGCTCAAACCCTATATCCCCAACTCTGAAATTCTACCCCCAGGATTTCACACCATTAGAAATGACTGACTAAACAGAAAAGGTGGCGGCACTGCCTTAATTTACTCCAACCTTCTAATCATAATCCCCCTCCAAATCCCAATTCCACAATTCAAAAACACTGAACTTACAGTTGGACTTCTAAAACTAAATAAACACAAGAATATCTGCATCATTGCCCTATATATTTCTCCTGGCAACAATATTCCTGTCCTCAAAGATATTCTCCTATGGGCTTCTACTAAAATTAACTATGAAACTTATATTCTTGGGGATGTTAATATAGACTGGAACAAATTCAATACTCCCTCTCCCTCTCTTTCCATAAATCTCTATAACATTATTCAAACTATCCTATCCATCACCAGACCCAACAAAACAAATCCCCCTGGATCCACTATTGATTGGATCCTAGTCTCCCATCCAAACAAAATAACCAACTCTGGCACTATTCCTGACACCATTAGTGACCACCTCCCAGCTTTCATCCATCGTTCCACCAGCTCCACACCACACCAAAACCAATACATCCTTACTCGCAACCTTAGTCACTTCAACCCCACAGCCTTCTCAAATATTCTCAAACAAATGAACTGGCAAAAAGTATACACCCTTCCTCTTGACAATGTTATAGCCTTCTTCAACTCAATTTTCTTAGACACTCTAAACTCCCTAGCCCTTCAAAGAAACAAAAGGATAAGAACAAACACAGCTCCATGGCTATCCAAAGATACAAAACAAATCATGCTCCAAGGAGACAAATTATGGAAGCTTTACCAGAACAATAAATTGCCCAATACCTTCCTCCAATACAAACAGCTCTGCAAGCTTGTTAAACAGCTAATCACTAAGGACAAAAAATCCTATTATATTAGCCTCCAATCAAACAACAAAAACCCAAAACAGTTTTGGAAATCTATAAACACTCTTCTCAATCCAGGCTCCAGAAATAACCCTTGTCCAGACCCAAGCAAATCCAACCTTGAACTAGCATCAGAATTCAACACATTCTTCAAAGAAACTATTTCTGACTTGACCAAAACCTACCCCAACAATAACCCTCCAATATCTAATTTCTCTCCATCTAACTCCCCCAACAACCCACCCCTTATATTCGAGCTCAAACCTGTCTCCACAAACTTTATAAAAAGACTTCTGTCCAAACTCAAACCCTGCACCAACGCTCCAGACAATATTCCCTCTTCCTTCATAAAATGAGCAGCTGATGGCATTGCTCTCCCAATCAGCATCCTAATTAACAGATCCATAAAGGAATCTTACATCCCTAAACTCTGGCGCTCAGCATACCTTCTTCCTCTTCACAAAGGAGGCAAAAACACCAGCATCTCTAACTTCCATCCTACTGCTCTCCTCTCACCAATTTCCAAAATCCTAGAAAAATGCATCCACTCCCAACTGATGCACTTCCTGGCCCACAACCACCTCCTGACACTCACCCAGCATGGCTTCCGCCCAGGACATAGTACTATAACCGCTCTACTCTCTTTCCTTGATACTGTTAACCAAGCCCGTGATTCTGGACACCTAGTTTCTACTGTTTTACTTGACTTTTCTAAAGCCTTCAATACTGTTTCCCACAATCACCTTCTCCATCCTCTCTCAAACCTTCATCTCTCTCCAAATACTATATCTTGGTTCTCTAGCTATCTGTCAGAAAGATCACAGGCAGTTAAATGGAAGAACTCCACCTTTATCTTCCTGCCTACCCCTACTGGTGTACCACAGGGATCTATACTTGGGCCTACGCTATTTAATATTTTTATTAACAACTTTCACATTGTCTTTCCTGATTCTAAAATCATTCAATATGCAGACGATTCAACTTTAGTCTGTTCCGCTTTAAACTCCTCTGAACTGCTGACCAAAACCCAAACTGCTTTTCCAACCACTGAAAATTGGATACAACAAAACCACCTTTCCCTCAATGCAAATAAATCAAAAATCCTACTATTCCCTCTTTCAAAGACATTCTCCTATGACAAAAATGTTTTCAAAGTCCTTACTCAATCCAACTCACCCATAGAAGTGGTCCCTTCTGCTAAACTCCTTGGTATCACTATTGGTATCACTATTGATGAACACCTCAAGTTCGATATCTACATTCAGCAAAATATTAAGAAAACACACCAAAAGCTAGGTATGCTGTACAGAAACAATCTCTTTCTATCCAACTCCAGCCATAACCAATATTCTCCCCACTTACACCCCCAACAGAACACTCAGATCTGAACACCAAAACTTAATCTCTATCCACAAACCTAAACGTCCTGCCAGCCAACTTCTCCTATCTTTCTCACTAGGCAAGAAATGGAATTCTCTCCCTGCCATGCTACGAACTACAACTAACTCAGAAAACTTCAAATCTCTACTCTTCAAACACCTGTCCACCAAATGGAAATGCACCTGCTTTCACCCGACCTAATTCTTAGAACATGCCCCCAAGAGGTTTTTCCTCCCAGGTTCCTTAGCTCTCTATTACCCATAGCTAATTCACCCATGAGTCAATCTAAGCTCTGATCTCTTAGAGCTAAATAGCACACTAGTTCAACTTTGTAAATAGTTTCTTATTTTACATGAGCACAAGTAAAGTATTATCACTAGTACTAATATGCATGTATGTTAAGGTGTTTCCCCAACCACAACAGAAGTGGCTTGCTCAAATGAAAACTTATTGTAAAATTCATTAATAACAATTCACATTGATTCCTGCTGAATATGCCTACCACTGAATGTACATAAGTTGTAACCTATACAATTTGATTCCTACTGAATATGCATGAAACTGAATGTACATAATTGTAAACTATTACTATACAATGTTTCTTGTATATTACTAGCTTATTTGTATTTGCTTGTTTTTGCATATTCTTTCTCTTTTGCATTTCTTTATCCTGGAGCTTTTCTCCCCGGGCCTCCACTGAAAATGGGTCTTCTGGACCCAGGGGACTTCCCCAGTAATCAAACTGGAAATAAAAATAAATAAATAAAATAAAAATATTATTCTTCCCTTCTGTGTTTCATGCAAGAAATGTATGACTTTCTCTAGGTCATCTGCAATTGACTTTGGTGGTCTATACACTCCAACAATTGTTATATGTTCCAGAGTTGCCTGTATTATCACAGTTACACAGTCTATAGTATTGGTGTTATCAATGAACATGTAATA
Source organism: Protopterus annectens (assembly GCF_019279795.1). Lineage (NCBI taxonomy): Eukaryota > Metazoa > Chordata > Ceratodontiformes > Protopteridae > Protopterus > Protopterus annectens. Next base: position 121,207,220 of record NC_056742.1, on the reverse strand, counting down.
ATCACAGGTCTCATAACTATCTTTAATCTGTATCATAACACCTCCACCTGATTTTTTGTTAGAATGTCTGTTACAGTAAAAACATTTATGCCCTGACAGAACTGGTTTCCACTTGTTCTTTATCCATGTTTCACAAACAATAACAACATCAATCTTGAGGGAACGTAGCAAATTTTGCAATTAAAAAAACTTTATTATTAATGCTCCTAGCATTAACAATCATCAGAGATGCATTAAATATCGCTATCTGAATTGCTATGGAGAAAGTCCCCTCACATTTCAAGGAAACAAATATTGTCCCACTTCTGAAGAAACCCCACCCTACCTGCCTCAATAACTTTAGACAAGTCTCCTTACCCTCAAATGTCATGAAGTGCTTTGAGAGGATTGTGAAGAAACATCTGTCTGTGGGTCTGCCTAAATCCTTTGATCTGCTCCAGTTTGCATACCAGGCAAATAGATCGACTGCGGATGTGACATTTGTCCTACTACACCTTGCACTAAAACACGTAGAAGGGAGGAACAACTATGTAAGGCTGCTGTACATAGACTTCAGTTCTGCATTCAACACTATGATACCAATGTAACTGGTGGATAAGCTCATGCAACTCGGGATAAACAAGCACCTATGCAACTGGACTCTTGACTTTCTGCCTGGTAGACCCCAATGGACATGCACTGGAAACAACATCTCTCAATGCATAGTCCTGAATACTGGTTTTCCCCAAGGTTGTGTGCTTAGCCCCTTGCTCTTCACCATCCTCATCCATGACTGTACTGCAAAACATAACTCAAACCATATTATAAAATTTGCTGATGATACCACAGTCATGGGTCTCATTAGTAGTGGGGATGAACATAACTACAGGGATGAGGTGAACACTGATTGACTGGTGAGACAGGAACAATCTGG
>NC_056742.1:121193807-121201307 GCF_019279795.1 Protopterus annectens | reverse complement strand
TCAAAGGGAGCGCTGTACTCAATTACTGGCCTTATGAGGGTCGAGTACAGGGGTGTTATGACCTATTTCTCACCTAAGGCAATGCCTTTGCTAATGAGGTGTGCAACGTAGAATACCTTCCTTGCCACAGTAGACACAAGGTAGTCAAAGTTTAGGCTACAGTCAACTTGCGTTCCCAAGTCTCTCACTACTGAGTTTTTACTTAGGGTATTATTATTTATATGATAGTCTGCAGGGATATCGTTTTTACCGAAGGGGATGATAATGCATTTTTTGCATCGAGTGTGAGTGCATGATTTTGGCACCAATCAATGGTTTCTCTAACTCCCTCTTGAAGTATATTGACATAATTTTGGGATTCAATGATTGCACCTTATCTGAAGTCATCAGCAAACTTAGTCAGCCACAACTCCCCTATTCCAAACAATAGGGGGCCCAGAACCAACCCCTGTGAAACTCTATTGGGGACAGGTCTGCTGGCTGAAGTAAAGTCCCCAACTTTGAGTGTGATCTGTCAGTGAACCAGTTAGCAACCCACCTGATGACATAAGGGTTGATATTCAATTGGGAGAGTTTATCATTGATGCCTGAATGTGGGATTGTGTCAAAGGCATTGGCTAAGTCAAGGTAGGCTGTATGCACCGATATGCCTTTGTCTATGACTCTGGTAAAATTTTCGAAGAAGTCCACCAGGTTTAGCAGGTATGACCTTATTTATAAGGTCCATGATGATTTGTTCCATATCCTTACAAATAAGTTTGGTTAAGTTTATGGGTCTGTAGTTTCCAGGATCTGTGGCAGTACCCCTTTATGAAGGGAGATGACGGTTGCTATTTTCCATTTAGCAGGGACAAAACCAGTAGTCAGGCTGTGGTTGAAGAGAGTACCTAATGGAGTTGCTAACTCATGTTTTAGACCATTTAAAACGCAATCTGGGATGTCATCTGGTCCCATCAAGGCTGTGTTTTGAAGTAATTGAAGTGAGAAATTTTTCTTCCACATGATTTGCTCTTTGGAGATGCTAGATGAGGGAGATGTAGTGGGAATGCTTTGTGGAATGTTTGGGGGGGACACGGGGTGAAACCTTTACCAAAACTGCCAGCTAATAGGTTAGTTATTTTCAGAGGATCAGTGTGTGTGTGATGCCATCCACAGTAAGTTCAGCACACATTTGGGTCCTACTTTTATTAATGGATACAGCTAAAGAATGCTTTATAGTTATCTTTAGCTATGGTTGTTAAATTTTTTTCAAAGTTGCCCTTAGACAATATTCCAAGTTGTCTTACTTGTTTGTTCAAGCAGAGGAGGATGTTGTTCCAGTGTTGGGACCTCTCTTTCACTCTTAGATAGCAACCTTTTCATCTTGTTGTAGAACATATTAATGCTAGATGTCCACTACAGAGGCTTGTTTTTTCTTGAGGATCTTGCTTTGATCCTATCAGGTACAGCTGTGTCAATACATTTGTATAAGTATTTGTACAGGGCATTTGTGTATACCTTAATATAGTTGTCAATGCCATCTGTGGGAACAGAGGCTTGGAAATTATTTATGCCATTCCTTAAGAGGGTATAATTAGCTTTGATGAAATGTTTTAGCTTGATTTCACCTAAGACGGGTTCAGGTGTTACAGCTACTTCAAATGTAACTCATCTGTGATTAGATTTAACCAGTGAAGTTCCTATACTTGTGGTGGTGCGACGGTCACCCATGTTGGTGAGGACCAGGTCGAGAATATTTGGGCCCCTTGTGGGGGTTGCATACTATTTGTTCCTGGGCATTAGTGTTCACAAACTCTAGGACCCTTTGTGCGAGCATGTTGGTACGCATATTAGTTTCCCAGTCAATGGAGGGATAGTTATAATCGTTCATGACTACAGTGTTTGGTTGTAATTTGACTGATTCAAATAGGTCCAAATAAATATCTTGGCTCACTGATAGGGGGCCTATAGCAAACGATGACTTGAAGGGGGGTCTTACACACAGTTAGTTGAACTTGGAGTAACTCCATATAGTTTTCCTGTCTAACCAGTCCAGAGGTATACTTATTTTTGATGAAGGTAGATGCTCCTCCCTCTCTGGTTCCCACACGTTCATTTTGCGGTCTGAAACTGTGGAAGGCATTGCAGCCTTGGAAGGCCGGGGCACTCTCTGTGGCCCTGAACCAAATATCTGTGACTGCACAGATGTCAACATCCTCCAGGGAGATGAGTGCTTCCAGAGAGTGCAGTTTCTGATTTAAACTCCTACTGTTTAGCAGCATAACCTTTAATTTATTTGTGAGTGATATTTTTACATCAGAAATTTTGTTCTTGAGACCTTGCCTAAAAAGGGCACTACGGGGGAGGCAAGTGCCTTGGTCAGCAACCGAAAGCTAACAGGTGACGATCCTCTCTGGCAAAGAACTGAATCCCCTTAGAATGATATCAGAAACTAAGCCAATTGTTGAAGTCAATCGTTTTTTTGTTTAGGTCAGGATAGAATGCTGCACAAGGCTAGGGATATACCTGCCTGGGACACATATTCATAGAGCTCAATCATGTCTCTCTTCACATATACATCTGTGTGTACATTTATCTATTTGGGGTCGGGATGTCATGTCAATTGTCACCATTTCTTTTTATTCAGTGCCACTCTCTGACCTTCTTCAATATTCATGCCTGACTGTCACAGGTCTTCTCTCACATAATCCATCCACGTCTTTTCTGAATGGCCTTGTTTTCTCTTGACCCTTCCTGTCTGTCTCAAATCTTCTTCACTAGAGTGTCTTCTCTTTTTCTGCATATGCACCCGATCCACTGTAATCTGTTCTGTTTGACCTTGTCTGCAGTTGGAGCTACTTTGGCTATTGCTTCTATGTCCTCATTTCTTCATCTGTCCCACAGTGGGCATCCCACCACCTGTCCCGGTCACGTTATCTCCATAACCTCTAGCATCCTCAAATATTCTGCTTTACTGCATAAGTTTCTGTACCATACAGTAGTATGGGACACTACCACTGTTTTGTACACCTTACTTTTGAGCTTTTTTGGCATTCTTCTGTCATACATTACCCCTGAAACCCTGTGCCACTTGGCTGCAGCCCTACTCTAGCTTTGACCTTTCAGACTTTCCATCTCAACCACCCTTCCCAGATTAACCCCTTCCACTACGTTCCCTTCCATCTCAATTCTCATTTTCTTTTTTTGATTTCCCCCATTTGCTGCCATTACAAATGTATTATCTGTGTTCATTTTCTATCCATGTGCCTTCACTTTTGCATTTAATTTCTCTATCCTTTGCTGGACGTCTTGATTAGAGTCTGTCTGTAATACCACATCATCTGCATACAGCAACTTTGTTGATCTATCCCATCTGACCTGTTTACCAGTGTAGTCTATCACCAGTATGAACAGCAGTGGGCTCAGAGCTGAACCCTGATGGACACCCACTCCCACAGGGAACCCCTCTGTGAGCACAAACACTTTTTGTATTTGATTCACTGGGTCTTTGTACATAGTCTGCACCAATTCTACAAACGTTTCTGGTACTTTGAGCAACTACAAGACAGCCCAAGTCAAATTTCTTGGGGCCTTGTCATATGCTTTCTCCAAGTCTAGGAATGCTCAACTGTACTCTTTCCTTATATCTAGCTTCTTCTCAAACATCTGCCTCACTGCAAACTTTGGGTCAGCTGTGCTGCATCCTGATCTGAATCCGAACTGCTCATCTCCCATCTTACTTTCTGATGCTCTTCATATTCATTTATCAATCACCCTCAACAGGACCTTAACGCAGTGTGACATGAGTTTGATACCTCTAAACTGCTCACAGTTGTGAATGTTCCCATTGTTCTTGTACATTGGCACTTGTATACTTACTCTCCAATCATCTGGGATACATTTTTCTCTCCATACTGCTATAAATACCCTCAGGAGCCCTTTCTCCCATTTCTCACCCAATATCTTTGTCATATCTGTTGTGACCTCTTCTGACCCTGCTGCATTCCCTGACTTCATTTTCCTTAGTGCTATTCTTACTTCTTCTAGGGAGGTCTCCTCCTCTTCTTTCAACATAGGCTACATCTGGGGCAGTGGGGCAGTACAGCTTCTAAGGTGTTTTCTTCATTCAGAAGTTGCTGGAAGTATGCTTTCCATTGGCCTTTGATGTTATGTGGGCTGGTGAGGGTCAGCAGGTTGATGCTGACATCCCTTATGAAGGATGTCAGACCATCTTCATGTCTTTGCCTTGCAACCTGATAAATGTTTCTCTGTGCCACTTACTGTGTCACTTTCCAGAAGATGGTAGGGTTCTTTTTAATGCAACTCCTCTCTTAGCTTCTTTATTAGACAACCAGTATTCCTTCCTACCCTGGTCTGTCTTTTCTATCTCCCCTTTTTTCTTGCACTCCTTCTTTCTTTTGATGCCTTCCTAGACTTCTGCAGTCCACCACCAGCTTGCCTTATGTATATTGTTTCCATACCTGCCTCAGCTACATATCTGTTCTATAGTCCTCACACATGCTGTTTTTTTGATGCTGTCATTCTTCTTCAACTCCGCCTACTTCCTCTTCTTCCTGAGGTGCTGGAGTCAAAGTAATTCCTTGAACTCCTATGCTTACCATACTGTTAACTTACAGGTCCTTAGCCTAGTCTCTGTTGGTCTTAAAACCTTCTCTGACCATTGCTTACAGCTGGTTGTGGCAACCAGTGATGTATCCTGTGGGCCAACTGTTTCACTGGGGATGATTTTGCAGTCACTGATTCTATCCCGATGTCCTTTCCTTATTAGGTGGAGGTCAAGCTGAGCTGCATGCTGGCCACTCTTGTATGTGATCTTGTGACTGTCTCTTTTGCTGAACCATATGCTGGCCAGGATCAAGCCATTTGCCAGAAAGTAATCTAGAATGGCCTCTCCTAATTTATTCCTGTTGCCCACCCATGTGGACCCAGGAAATCCTCATATCTTGTTCTGGCAGTCCCAATATGTGCATTCACATTACCCATTATCAACACCAATTCATGTTGTCCTGTTCTATCCAGTAGGTCCTGCAACTGATGTCTGAAAGCATTATTTTCCTCACTATCAAAACCCTGCTGCAGGGCATATACTGAGATTATTATGTATATTGCCCTACCCTTACATTGTAATCTGACAGCTATGAATCTATCATTAATTCTGTTGACATCCCTCACTGTCTTCTTAAGTCTCTCCCTCACCACAATTCCATCCTCTTTTCTAGTCTGTCCCCTTCCTGAGTAGCAGACACTGGATCCCAAGCCTAGTGACTATCCTTATATCTTGTCTCCTGGACACACAGGATGTGCAGTCTCTTCCTTACCATCATGTCATCCACTTCCAAGCTGTATCCTGGCAAGGAATCTACACTGATTGTAGCAATTCTTAGTTCATGACTGGCAGCTTCATTGGTTTTATGTCCAGCTTTCACTCAACAGAGCTATTCCAGTTAACTCAAGCTGGGCAACAAGACAAAGGCCAGACAGTAGCTTACATATGTAACATACATACACACACACACACACACACACACACACACACACATATATATATATATATATATATATATATATATATATATATATATTATTGGAAAGGCTCACCCAGTCTCTGCTACAGTTTGGTGTGAGGGAAAGGTTGGTTTGCTTTTTATTTGTTGGATTTTGTATTACTTTATTGCCTTTTTCTATTTTGTAAACTGTAATTTGCTTTCTATACACTATGTTTTACTTGTATTCTGCTTTTAACTGTATATTAAAACTCGAAAAGAGACCACAGCTCTGTCTCTTGTGAGTCGAACAGAAATTTTTCCCACCCTTCCACCCAGTTACTGTTGTGTTCTTAACACCACTGTCTTCTAGTTGCCTGCCCTTATGTTAATTTGATCATATATCTCATTTCCTCTCTGCTTTTACTGGCTGGTGTGAGTAAGCACAAAATTATCATTTTGTGAAATCACTTCCCTTCAACTATTTAAATTTATTGGCCATCCTACTGTATTCCATAGTGCCAGAATACAAAAGTGACCACCCCCTTTCAATCTATCATGCTGTTTTAAAAATAGCGACTCTCCATTATAACTTACCTTTTTAGACAGGTAGAACTTAAGTTACCTACTTTCACATCGAACTCCTCTAGTGCACACTGCAGTGCTTAGGATAAACCATTTTTTTCATCTTACCTTTAAGCATCTATTGCAAGATTACCAGTTATTGGAGAGCCCACATTCTGCCTCTCAGTAGTCATCTTGGGATTAGTGTTTCTGTTTTTTCCTGGTGAAAGAAGGAGTGCAGTTACATTATTTCCTGGAGATTGCTGATCACCAGAAAGCTTAATAACTGCTTTACAGGTGACAGCTTGGAATCTGTGCTTATATTTTGATCCTGGTGAGAGTAGGAGCAGAGTGCATTGATTCCAGACTCTTTCTGGTTGGAGAGTGAGTGTCTGTGCATAACGTACCTGATTGGTCTGGTTGCTACTTGAGGCATCTACCAGAAAAATGCTACAAGCCTGCAGACCCTTGCATCATCTGGGACAAGACTGTGGATCACCAAACAAGCCGTGGCCTGCTTCTCTTCTTGGGACTGGTGCTAACATTTTGCTTCTGGTGAGAGAAGAAGCAAAGGAGTATTGTATCCCAAAAGAATGAAGCTGTGCTGAGAACAGCATTAGTAGTAGCCAGGCAGTAACCATTCACGCGACTCCCCTCTTTTCATCATTCTTGACAGGCTAATTCTTTATTTTTTAGTAAGTACTGTTGATTTCTTTCTAACTTCAGAATATCTCCCTCTAAATACGTCATCCTTAAATTGTCAGGGTCTACATATTAGTTTCCCCTAAAGTGTTTGGCAGTGCTCTGTACAGACTCAGACACCTTGAGTGACATTTTTCCTGTAAAAGCAACATATAAGGAAACAGCTCCAGTACTTAGTAATAATGACCATCCATCCTGGCATGTCTAAAGATCAGTTCCCTGTGTTTTCTCCTATTAACCTGGCGAACTTGGGCATTCTGAGGCAGTGTAGCAACTGCCTCATGTATACAGACAATCCTCTCCTCTTACTTCCCAACATTCAGACTTGTGAGAGATGCACTTATACATCCAAACTGGAAGCCATGCACTCTCAAGCCAAGACAGGAATAGCTGGTCAAGTGGGGAAGGTCAACACCTGTACCACACCCCATGCAACACTTACCCCTCCAGAATACCCGCCATCACAGCTCTCACATAAAAACACAAACCACACACCCACCTTCGTGGAGGCTTTCAGGAGAAATCTACCCAAACAGCAGAGACCTCCAAGGCAGAAACACACTCGACCACCACAACACAGCACAAACCGCAAGACACATAGCTCACCTACACAGTGTGCTCCTCAACCAAAGCCCCTAAGGCAAAGCAGCTTGCTCAATACACTAATCATAGGTGACTCGATAGTGAGGCACACTGATGTCCGACTCACTAGGTTGAATAAGGAGAAGGTAACAGTCAGCTGTCTATCAGG